>NC_081539.1:23370691-23643191 GCF_030273125.1 Centropristis striata
TACCTGTTCTTTATGTGGTAGTATATTGCGAGGGCGACACTGTATAGACAAAAAAAGAAGCAAAAAAAGGAAATCACGATTAATTTCAAACTTAACCTGGACAATAGGAAACATTTCTCCTTTTTTAACATCAGATATTATGAGGGTGCTGTAATTACCATTTGATGGTGTATTTGAGGTTGGGCTGACTGACAGTGCTGTCATCGAGGAATATGGTGGAACACGAGCTGTACTTCCGTCTCACCGGGCCTGGATGATGCTGGAGTTCACACGCGTGCGTACAAACAGACAGATGACAGACACATATGCATGTCAGTCTCTATTTCAGTCAGACTCAGAGAAGCCAAAGGGCCTGCTGACAGCCATGGAAAGTAGGGCACCTGGAAGCCCACAAACTAATTCTGTCTGTCCTCTGTCAGCACCTCACATGGTTGCATGCTGGGATGGCATTTATGGTGGAGTGCATCTTCAGAGAAGCCCAAAATTTTCACTTTGCTCCAAACACAAACAAAACCAGAGCTTTATCATGCCAGTTGGGTCATTTTAAAGCATATTTTACCAATTGCTCCACTTGGGGCTGAGGGAGTGATGGACAAAGATGAACTATATGGGCTGAAATATGTGCCACCAGAAACTGAATTTGAATTATTTATATTTGAATTTGAATTGCTTAACTTGAATAATTGCATTAAGAAACTGAATTTGAATCATGTAATTTGAATTTGTATTGTTCAATTTGAATCATTGCACTGAAAAACTGAATCTGAATTGTAATTTGAAATGTAATTTATTAGTTTGGAACTGAACATTCAGTTCTCATAATTCAAATTCAGTTCGCAAAATTCCATTTCAATTTTCTGCGATGAAGATACACAGAGCGCCTCTTCCGCCAATCAGCACCTCCGTTTTCTGCGCTCGATTGCTCTGCCTTATCTACCTGGATGTTCATGGCAGAAAACTGAAAATTGAATTTTGCAAACTGAATTTGAATTGTGAGAACTGATTGTTCAGTTCCAAAACTAATAAATTAAATTTCAAATTACAATTCAGATTCAGTTTTTCAGTGCAAATTGAACAATACAAATTCAAATTATGTGATTCAAATTCATTTATTATGCAATTATTCAAGTTAAGCAATTCAAACTCAAATATAAATAATTAAAATTCAGTTTCTGGTGGCACATATTTCATCCCATAGAACTACACCATGATGAGATGATTGTTGCTACTTGATCTAAATAATGACATGTTATTATATCTCCTGCACATATGACTCTAGCTAGAAATGTCTGTGTGGTGTGAAGAGGGAGGGACAATGATCAAAGGGTTGCATTTTTTAAGGGTCATCTTTAGGACTTTACCTTGTTCTCCGAAATGTGTGTGAACTTGAAAAAATACAAGACATCAAAATCACCATTTGCACCATTACAATCTTCACATTTACATGCCACTATCAAATAATTAACAGCTATGTAACATCCATGACTGCCCTTTTAATGTATGGTACACAATGTCCTTTGTTTTACTCACATGGTTGATGTAAAGGCTCTTCCGTTTTTCTCGAACTGGAAAGGAAAACGAGAGAACAGGTGTCAGTGGTGTGAGGCAGGAACACACACTTTAACCCTCTGGAGTCAATGAAACAACCGGCACATTACTTCTTCATGACGTGAAGACATAACATTGAAGCAACATGGAGCCTTAAGCCATCAGCTTCCCTCTAAATTTCTGCCTTGAAACTCCATACCAGATTTTTTTTAATGATATTCGGCCAAGTAAAACTGAAGATAATGTCAAATATATTTAGTATAAAATATAGAACGAGAGATTACCCTCATTTTACCTGTTATATGTTTGCAACCTGTGTTCATTTTTGCAACATGTACATTTCTGTGTGTGAAATATAATTTTCAAGATCAGATTTTACGTTTTCCTTTGTTTCTTTTGGGTTAAAAATTTTGATCAAGTAAGTGAAAGTTAAAAATTAATCATCAGGACGTATAGGTAAGGTTGCACTGAACTAAACTGATACAAACATGGCATGGTGAACATTCTTCGATCTTTTAGAGACATAATAGCCGAAGATTTCAGAGGGTTAAAATGTTGTATGAGTGCAGTACACAACCCTCACAGACAGGGAGCAGCATTTATCCAGGGTTAATAACTTCCCTGTCATATATATTTGAGGAAATATTGATGATGAGCAGCTTTTTCTCTCAAATTATTCAACACGACATTAAACAAAGCATGGCAGCTTTAGCAAAAATGTCTGTAAATGTTTTTTCTCTCTTGCTACATTGGAAATTATGTTGTAATATGTGAGAATGAGTGTGAGTTAATTATTTAATCTATTCATCATTTTGGCCGACAAGAGTCCAAATTAAATGAAGCGTGGTGGCAGTTTTATTGCAGAGGAGATTGAGTTACTCTGTTTTCATTGCCTCTGTTCATACAAATGCTAATTCTGCTTAATGGATGTGATGATCTGTTAGTTTTATAGACCTCATTCCACACACACACACGTACACAGCTGTGTGTCAGCACTCATGAGGTTGTGTCTGTGCATCCATGTGTGTCCATGTGTGTATATGTTCGCTCTCCAGTACACACAAGGGGGAAAAGATCGCTGGCAAAGCAAACTGGAGCAGATGCAGAGCGCAGCATCACATATACAGTGACGTAGTGAGATGTCTGGCGCCTCTCATCCCACCACTGTCTCTCACCTCTCTGACACACACACACACACACACGCACACACACACACACACACACACACACACACACACAAACACACACACACACACACACACACACACACACACACACACACACACACACACACACACACACACACACACACACACACACACACACACACACACACACACACTGACTAGACTATTGCATGTGTTTAGTTTGCCCTGACTGTGTCCGTTGCTTTCTAGCAAAAAGCAGCAGGCTTTTACGTCATTGTAAGGGCTGCATACCAAGGTTATAATAGTTTGGGATTTTTAGAAGTTTTAGTTTAGTTTTTATTTAGTTGTGATTTTTTGTTTTCAATTTCAGTTAGCTTGAATTCATTTTTAGAGTGAGTTTGCTAGTTTTAGTTTAGTAGAAAATGTCTCTTAAGTGCTGCTGGTGAGGAAACTAAATGGTTGATACATTTCATTCTATTAATCAAAACACATTTTTTGCAGCATTTATACCGGAGTATTCAAAAGACTGACATGCACATGGGCACAAACACACACACATAGAATGATACCAGAAGCTCAGCAGTGAAGGCACGTCACCCGCTAACAGAGAACGATACAGATCAAATACAAGAATACAGTAAAAGCTTGAGACCACATGAAAAGTCAAGCCCAAACACATAGTAAGCTTAGTGCTACCCGCCTACAGAGACCAGACACATATTGCTTACCTCTCTTGTTGGGCACAGCAACTGAAAAAACACAGAGTCCAAGTTGTCTATGTGTCCTGTATTGGTATTTATGAACAATATGTTGAGAAAACAGGCCAGCAGATGTTCACACAAGAGCTTGATAATGCTAATAAAAGTACATCAGCGCTCGATTTCAGATCAATATCAGCCTTCAGGCTCCAAACTCTTTTCTCCAGCAATATCAAGCCTCTTATCATCAAAGTAAAGAGATTATAGCTAAACCAAGCCTGAGAAACCAATTTCATCACATGATTAAAATGTATTACTGTCACTCTGAAGGCTCCAGACTGCTACAGGATCAGTCTCTCTGCCTGATGGATGATCAAAACACCCCAGTGGGCCTCAAAAAGTCTGACACAAAGGCCGCTGCTGTAAAATATTCCACAGGAGCCTGCCTGGAGTCTTCACGGTGGACAAAAAGGATGCTCATCAACTACTCTTGTATAGCTCCACATCTGAAATCCTTGCATCACAAAGTGGGCGACATCGTTTGACTTGCATGAGTTTGAAACATAAAGATGCTTTTATGTTGTTCTGCAGGCTGCGTTCTCGCTTAATGTTCAACCTACCACATATGACAACGCTGAACTTCTTCTGAACTTCTCTTTGGGGTTTTTGAGGATCAATGGTAATTAATAAAAACATACAGTGAACTTGAACGGTCAAAGAGACCCCGAGCGAAGTGGGGGGAGAGAAGATATTAAGTGGTGAGAAAACACAAACAAAAATACACTAAAGGTCTTTGATGGAACGATCTGAAATGTGTGTCGAATGCATTCTGGGGATGATTTACACTTAAAAGCTGTGTGGAATTGCAGTATGATGTGCTTATTTAACTTGTAATAGACTGGTGCTTATTGCATGCATTTTAGCGGTATTGGATGCATAATTTCACAGTGTTTTAAAAGCCAAAGTCTTCAGATAGAATGCAGAAATGTCAATAGAGATCTAAAAATGTAATCAACCAAAAGCGAAGGCACTCAGAAACACTACTAGAAAGAATTACCAATGAGATTAATGCTTAGTACACACTCTCAGTGTTGACCTAATTAAAATAAGATTTTCATGTGAGTTTCTTAAGTCAAAAAAGGCATCAGGACAACAAATAATAACACAAATTCACTCTCCATTGGTCTCATCATACAGGTCCTGTGTGTGCCTGATACACCTATGGCCCCACACTGCAAAAAAGGTGTGTCTAAAAACAAGACAATAACACTAAACCTGAGGGAAATGATCTTGCTGCATGGACAGATAATTTCACTTGACAAGATTTCTTAAATTAAGATTGTTAAATCTAGAAATAAGCATGTTGATCGCTTATAATAAGAAATTAACTCTTAAAACAAGATAAATTAAAACTGCAAGCAGCGATGAACTGGCCCAAGCAGAGTGTACTGCAAATTATTTGGTTCTTAGCAGGATAAGAAAATTGATTTAGTTAATTTCTTATTTTAAGCGTTCAACATGCTTATTTCTAGATTTAATAATCTTAATTTAAGAAATATTGTCAAGTGAAATTATCTGTCCATGCAGCAAGATCATTTCCCTCAGATTTAGTGTTTTTATCTTGTTTTTAGACACAACTTTTTTTACAATGCACTTATGGCCCCAGACATGGCTTGTGCAGACATTTACATTTACATGTAAATTTACATTTATTAGACTATTTTTTAACACACTCACTATCGATCCCTGTACATTTTTTGGCTCTACTTTTAGTTTCAAAAGTAGGTTTGGAAGAAATGCAAGGTGCTTGAAATGCTCACCGTCAGTCTGTGACTTGCTGAGGAAGATGGTGCTGGCCCGGGGATGATCTGAAGGATTGTACTCCATTGGCAGATCTGAGAAAAGAGGAAAGAAAACATACAGGAATCATTAGTATTTTTGGAAATAGCAAGCATTGAACACAAGGCTGTGATGTTTTCCCCAGAATAACTAAACACACTGTGGGCTGAAGCTTTCATTCTGAGGTTAAAAGTGTGGGATTGGCTTTAGGGGTTAACCACCTCCTGCAATGGACTGTACTAAATGGAAAAACAATCTGTCAGCTGATAGTTTGCTGCCCTGGTGCTGTGTAAACGGCGGTTTGTAAATCAATGTGCTAAGCAAACACACCAGAAAGGTATAGATTTGTTTTAGATCATTGTCAGTACACACAAACCACAGAGGATAAACCATCAGATTAGACAGTAGCTGGCAATAGAAACCACAATAAATCTCAAGAAAAATATCTTTGAGCATTTGATGAACTGATGATCTCTGACAGCAGGCTTGTACAACATCTATCATCTGAGTCTGACACTGACTGCTGAAGGTACAGCTCTCTGCCACCGGGGGCTCTTCATCACAGGGTACCTGCAGTGGGTTTTCACACAAGTGTGTATGATATAGGTGCTTATCCATCCATTGGAACACTCCCAGTTTAGACAAGCAGGCAGGAGCACTGACATGAGGGCTGTTTCCACTACCGGACAATACCCGGAATGAGGCGGGTCTCACTCGCCAAAACGCCCCTAATTTGAATACGAGCAGTCCTGAGCGGACTTTTGCTGGGACTTTTTTAGTCCCTGTAGAAGAGCAGGGTCTTTTTTCTCCCCTGAAAACAGCCTGCTTACTGATTGGATAGATCGCTAAGCAGGATGTGACGTAGTACTCTACATGACAACAACACACGCCATTTGTAAAAGCCGGCAAAGCAGTGTTCCCAACTAAGAGACTTTGTTGCTAAATTTAGCGACTTTTCAGACCCCCTTAGCGACTATTTTTCAAGGAAGCAACTGGAGACAAATCCAGCGACTCCTTCTTACTCTTCTTAACGAGCTGCTAACGAGCCAGAGGCTGGCTTGTTAAGAAGAGCCACCGTTAGCAATTAGCTACAGTTAGCTCTGTAGCAGTACAGTGTGTATGTGCTGCTGCTACAGGAGGTGTTCACTTAGCGATCTCTGTTTGTTTACAACAAGCACTGGACACTCTGTGCACAGTTAGCGATGCTGTTAATTCACAATCACTATGTTTATGATCAGTGGAGACTCTGTGCAAAATTAGCCATGCTGCTTTCAGCTGCTGACGTTGTGCACTGTTAGCAACTGCGAAAACCATACGTCACCTCCGGAGTCTCTAAATCCCTCTGGGGGCTAACTTGTAGTGGAGACACACAGAGTGAGTGGACTTTTGAGAGGGTGTGGCCTGAGATTTTCCTGGTGGCCACTTTCCCCCTAGTGGAAACACGGCTATGAAAGCTAAGCAATGTACTGCAGCTAAATGTATTTTAGACACCTAAAAACATCTGTATCAGTTGTATTCTATGCTATATTGAGAATATTTTCTCAACTTTTCTTTACCATCAGATAGCCTTGTGGGTGAAATGGACTTCATTGTCCATTCTCTCTTCAAAGCTAACAGATTTATTGACAGAAACAATAATTTTACCTTGCAGAATAAAGGAATTGCTGGTCTACCATTGCCTTAATCACTTAATTAGTTTGTGTTACTGTTTGACTTGGACTTATAAGGGGTTAGTTTGGATTCCCCAAAGTCACAAAATAACAACCAAAAATCTGATTGAGGCAACATAGACCACCAAATGGATTGAGATGTACAATTTCTGTTTTTGTCAATGCAGTCTGTTGGTTTTGAAGAGTGTAGAAAAATGTAACCTCCCCCCACATTAACTTAAACAGGGCTGTCTGACAGCAAGGTACAGTGGTGAAAACATTCAAAATTATATTTATCCCCACTTCAAAATCAGTTCAAACATAAAAACTTGTCTTTAAAATAGGGTTCTTGCAACCACATTTAAGATTTAAATTTGCATTAGCTTGCATCTAACACTAATTTAACAACATGTACCTCCTCTATTATAAAGATGTAATAACTTTGTGTTAAATGTTACATTTAAGTGTAAAGTACATCCAGAGAATAATAAATTATTTACCTGTCTTAAGTCTTGTAAAATGTATTTGTATCTTTACTTTGTATTATCAGATTGTTCAGATGTTGGATACTTTATCTACTTTATTCAGCTTTCTGATGTTTTTTAATTTTTAATACATGTCAAATGATAAACCTATGATGGCTAATACAGTGTGACTGCCTCTGACAAACAGGTGTTTAACAAAATGATTTTTACTTCTACATCTACTTCTTTTTACCTCTCTACTTTACTTCTTACTTCTACTTCTAAATGCCCATCTCAAGTTCCCAGAGGCAAAACATTTATTACACAATAAAAAAAAAGGGGGCAAAATATTATTTTTTGATTTTGTTTCTCATTTTTGCAGTACACATACCATCTTCCCTTGTTTGACGTGTACGTGCCAAAGCAGAGCCTGCTGCAGACACTGTTGCCTGGCAGATGACTGCTATTTAAAACCACTGAATATATGTGTATCAATTTTTTGCCCCAGTTCTTTGCCCTGATTAAATCCCACAGGCAGACACATGAGTTTTTATTGTTGAATTATAAACAAGATATACACAAGAAGATTTGGGATGCGGTTGTTTTTTGCACTGTGTTTTACGTCTGCAGGCCTGGTGCTCTTAGCTGTGGCTACTGAAATAGAGAACCACTGTTCCATTGTTTGAACAGTAGATTGGTATTATATCTCCAAGGTCGCTTGAATTTTATGGTGGCCTGGTAAAGTGATTTAATATCCTGAACAACCTGAGATGAAACTTTGTTGACATAAGGATATGATCATTATTATTTTCCAGTCAAGGTTAATTATTAACCAACACTGTAATTCTCGCTCTTAAAATCTCAACACAGGATGGAAAACTTAACCAAAACTCAACACACAAAACACTATGGGGTGGTGACCCCATTAGCAACTTCCTGGTTTCTTGGATGATGTCAGTGAAACAGGAAGAGTCAGAATGGACCAACACCCAGACAGACACTAATAGAGAGAAAGAGAAACAGATGCCGAGACACAGAAGAAGAGTGATGAGCTGATAATGAGAGAGAAAAGGGTAAAAAAAAAAAAAAAAGGATAAGAGAGCTGAAGATAAAGAGATGAGAATGACAGATTTGAAGCTAGGGATGGGAATTGATTTTCGAATATTCAAATAGGCATTAAATCATAAAAAATCAAATAGTCCATCATATCTGGAAAAAAAAGGTGTTTTACTAGTGCCTTCTGCACGGGGACAGCGTAGCATTTGATGATACACAGTGTGGCGGGCTAGATGCCAAGCTGTTAGGGTTGTCAAAAGTATCGATACTCCAAAAAGTATCGATACTAAAACGTTGTATCCGGATACCATACTCATTTTCTCACACATACTCACATAAAAATATTTCTGTAAAATTTTGGGGTCTTCATTTTTATCCTTGTGGTATCGAAAATGGTATCGAGTATCGAATACTTTCCTGAGTTGAAAATTTTAGTATTGTGACAACCCTACAAGCTGTAGAAGAAGAAACAAATGCAGGAGAATATACGATGGGGAGATTACAGCAGCAGCCGTCAAAAAGTCACCGCACTATGTGTTCATGGTTTGTTGTGATGACGTTATTTTGTAAAAAAAAATGTGTAACCTTTGTAAAAGCCGGCAAAGCAGTGTTCCCAACTTAGCGAGTTTGTTGCTAAATTTAGCAACATTTCAGACCCCCTTAGTGACTATTTTTCAAGAAAGCGACTGGAGACAAATCCAGCGACCCCTTCTTACTCTTCTCTTCGAAGAGTAAGAAGTTAGCTACAGTTAGCTCTGTAGCAGTACAGTGTGTATGTGCTGCTGCTACGGAGGTGTTCACTTAGCGATCTCTGTTTGTTTACAACAAGCACCGGACACTCTTTGCACAGTTAGCGATGTTGTTAATTCACAATCACTATGTTTATGATCAGCGAAGACTCTGTGCATAATTGGCCATGCTGCTTTCAGCTGCTGACGTTGTGCACAGTAAGCGACGGCGAAAACCATACATCACCTCCGGAGTCTCTAAATCCCTCTGGGGGCTAACTTGTAATGGAGACACGCAGAGTGAGCGAACATTTATTATCGAATATTAGAATATTAATTGATTAGTACCCCACGATTATCGAATAGTACTTCTGCCTGAAATGCACATCCCTATTTGAAGCATGACTGACAGGGAGAAGTACAGTGGGGAAGTCAAGAAGTGAGAGGATGATAGAAGAACATAAGAGAAGGAAAGGGAAGAGCCGAGATAGATGTGAAAAAGGAAAATAGAGAATAGAGAGAGGTGAGAGCAATAAGAGATCAATAAAACACTACGCAATGAGCATACCTCAGATCACACAGTTTCTTTCAGTCCACTGCACGTTACACATGCAAGGTCCCTGCCATTGTGTCCGAACTCTTTTGAACTACTGTCTTTTTGTGTTTGAGGGCCACTTAAAGAGCCTCAAAGGACACTAACAAGTACACATAGACTGCCATGATGTAGGAGGAAGTGACACACAGTGCTGAATAAAAGATGGGTGTGTGGGAAGAAGCAAAGAGCAGTGAAGGAGAACTGAAGGTGGACTAATGATGCTGCACACACTGCTCAGTACATGCATAGCGCACTCATAAACATGTGCAACACATCAGTCACAAATAACATGGAAGCTGACGTTTTTATGTGCTTGTACTTTAAAATTGCACATCAATAATTTAGAATTAAAGCTGTTTTTCTTGGTGCTGTCACATGTTTAACACAGGAAGCTAACTGGCCACAGACCCAGGGAGTGTTCCTCTGGTGTCAGTGACCTTTGGTTTGGTTCCACCCTCCCCACTTTTCTCCAACCTGGGGTAGACCAAAGCACCCAACTTCCTGCGTTTCAGGAAGTGGAGAGGAAATGAAGTAGGGGGTGACCGTTACACATTGTTAGGGAGGTAGGCTGAACAAAGAGTGAAGGGAATAGGTCAGTGTGTGGATTTAAGCCAGACATCACCATTTATTGGACAACAGAAACCTTGCACAAAACACATTAACACACCTAAAGAAAATTGGAGGAAAGGATAAGGAATTTTATATTCCCGAACACTGCATCAGTGTAGGATCTAGTAAATGTTTAACCCTTGTGTACTCCTCCCTCAGGGGTCAAAAAGGACCCCATGACATTAGACTGGTTTTAGGAAATGTAGAAAAAAAATATTACTATCTTTTTTTCACCTTTTAAGGCAACTCATGACCAACAAATTAGAAATATAATTTTCATATTTTTTTCATTATTATTGGTCAATTTTAGTCAAATATACAAAATTAGTCCTCATTTCAAGAGAAAAAAAGTAATAAAACCTTTTTTTTGTAATAGTGGTAGTAGGGAAAAAAATTATGATATATATATATATATATATATTCTTATTCATATATATATATATATATATATATATATATATATATATAAACGCACACACACACACACACACACACACACACACACACACACACACACACACACACACATATTATTATATACAAAATTATATAAAAAATAATTGAAATTTATATTATCTATTAATATGCAGAGGGGTACATATGCTGAAAACTTTAAGCAATTCTATGAAAGTTAACCTATATTAATCGTATGTTGAAAATGATTTGTGGTGAAAAAGGACCCCAGGAGTACAGGAGGGTTAAATGTTTTAATATGCAAAATATAATCCAGAGTCAATAGATCTTAGTTGCCACCTGCCTAAAACATGCACCTGAACCAGTCCGGCCGCCTGCAGGACAAGAAATCTGATGCCCTTTAACAGCTGTTAGTTACATTGTGAACAAGAATAAGTGTATTATTGTGGTTAGCTGTTGGTACTTTGCCTGACTCCGGTTGTAACATCAGCCCAGACAGGAAGGCCCTTTACTGGTTTTTGGCTGGCCTGCTAAGGTGGCAGCCTGAGGGGATCCAGATGGCACAGCACGGCACCACCCGGCTGTCAGCGGCGTGCTTTCAAACAATACGCCCACATGGTTAAGATAAGAAGCACACTGCACATGGTGTAGTGTTTGAGAAAAGAGCACAAGATGTAGCTGCTGTTTGAAAGTAGGTATTTTAAAAGGAACACAGGGCTGTGTGGTTACACTATTTTTGTAACTTTTAATTCAGATTTATTCGTTGCTGTTTGACTTTGTCTGACTCTGACACTGATGTGTGGTGATTTGGGATCTTAAAATCCTTTAACAGTCTCAGGCAAAACTCTTCTTGGGGTTCAGCTTTTACTAAAATAAATGTATTAAGAGATCTAATACGCAAGATATTACCATAAAAAACAAAAATAAACTCACTCTCAATCATCACGTAGACCCACTAGAAGTGTGTAGCAGTGTCTTTACTTGTAAAAACCTCGATCTATGCCTGTATTTTCTCTTTATTTCTCATATCGCTGTGTTCGAACCGTCTTTGGCTATTGGCCCGGTAGGGAGGTCAACTTAGGACCGGTGAGTCACTGGACTTGCAATACACTAGGGGAACCCTGCACAGGAGCGGGTGTGGGGTTTTTTGCATTAGAATGTTACCGCCATGAAAATAAAAAAAAATTTCTTCTGATTCATGGCTTTGTTCTTGCTAATGCCACTTCCTCTCTTCATTTACTTTCTAGTTCGCTCAGCCAACGCTGCTCTCTCACACTCTTTCTGGCTTGTTGAGCCACAGAGGAGGGGCCAAATTTGAATTCTATGTGTTCACTATAGGGGTGAACACATAGAATTCAAGATTAAACCCGACTTTTTTTCTCGTCGCGTTGAAAATCTGTCTCGCGAGATTTGTGAGCTATCCAAACTTCTATTTGTGACCTGTGGGGGCAGTAAAAGGAAAAGAAGAAGAGGAGGAGAAGGAGGGGAAGCAGCAAGCGGCCAGAATGACGTCGCCGGCAGCTCGTTAAGAAGAGGAAGAAGGAATACAAGCAGCACATTCCTCCTGCAGCAATCTCTTACAGCTGCAGAGCCGGAGTCTGCAAATTGCTAATAGGCTAACAGGTAGCTCTGTAGCAGTCTCGTCTCGTGAGCCGAGAGTATTGTCACACCCCTCGTTCACGAACAGCAACAGACAATAAGTTACACATTATACCTAACGGTATATCCACACACAGCAACATTTTGGTCCTAAAACATTATTGTTTTAACAATTTAAGCTCTTGCTCAATTTGACTGCTATAACCCTCTGAAGGTTAGGAGAAAGAGCCAATCTCTTCCCTCTGCTTTCTGGTTTAAAACAGCCTCTTGAGTGCAAACTGGAGCAGCAAAGCATACAGTTGTAATACTTATCACAGCGCAAACTCTATGACGGCTGCACCACACTGTGAGCTGGCCCTGATAACACTCCTGTGTTAGAGTGTGTGTTTCTTGTAATGTGAGAAAGAAGGAGTCAGAAAGAGAGGACACAGCCGTTAACATGCATTGAGTGAATAAGCTGTGAATGTGCGACAGAGGGCAGATGTTGACAGTTAAATGGCTCACCTTGGGTAAGAAAACACTTTGCAGAGCACAGGGTGGTATGGACTGCCTGCACCTCTGTGAAAGTCTGTTATCATACTAATAATACAGCCTATGTGTTTTCATTTGAACAGTGTGTATGTGATAAGAAGGAAAAGAGCTGAGTTAAAGCTGCACTGATAACGTTTTTATGGAGATAAACACCTTAATAGGATCTGCTCACAGACCTGTGGTTATAGTCAGGGAATCTTTTCTGCGTGGAGGAAAATATAAATTAAACAAGCTACCTTTTGATCACCTCAATCTAACCATTTGCTGGAGTAATTTGCTGTCAACTATTTCTGGACTCTAGTTTCTAAAAATCAAAAGAGAAGCAAACTAAAATGTTGTAGAGAGACTAAATGAATGGGAAACCAAGTGAATGAGTAATGCTTAACAACTCACCCTGCATTTAGCTTCCTACACACAAACAAACACACACACACAAAACAATGGAGCAAACCCCCGGCAGCAGCACCACAGCTCTTCCTAACAGCCTAAACCACCCCTGAGCTCGTATCATTGATCGAAAACATCTGCCAAACTCAGCGCAGTGTTGCAGCCTCATCAGAGGAAAAAAGAGCTGAGCTTTTATCAAAGAAAAGCCAACAGGGACTAGAGGATGGAGGGGGATGAGTTGAACTACACAGAAAACCTATTCTGATGACTTCAGCACAGCTCAATCACATAAGTGTGCTTCATATGTGTGTGCTCACAAGCCTCTGATTTTAAGCATGAAACCAAAAAAAACTTAACATAATATTTCACAATATTGGGGAGAGAGGTACTGCCTCAAGCGAAGGAGTTCAAGTATCTTGGGGTCTTGTTCAACAGTGAGGGTAGAACGGAACGTGAGATGAACAGGCGGTTTGGTGCGGTGTCTGCAGTGATGCGGGTGTTGTACCGGACCGTCGTGGTGAAGAAGGAGCTGAGCCTGAAGGCAAAGCTCTCGATTTACCGGTCCATCTATGTTCCAATACCTCACCTCATGAGCTTTGGGTAGTGACCGAAAGAAGAGATTGTGGTTATAAGCGGCTAAAATGAGTTTCCTCCGTAGGGTGGCTGGGCTCAGCCTTAGAGATAGGGTGAGGAGCTCAGACATCCAGAGGGAGCTCAAAGTAGAGACGCTGCTCCTTCACGTAGAAAGGATGCAGCTGAGGTGGTTTTGCCTCCCGTTAGAGGTGTTCTGGGCACGTCCAACTGGTAAGAGGCCCCGGGGAAGACCCAGAACACGGTGGAGGGATTATATCTCTAGTCTGGCCTGGGAACGCCTCGAGGTCCCCCAGGAGGAGCTGGACGTTGTGGCTGGGGAGAGGGACGTCTGGAATGCCCTGCTTAACCTGCTGCCCCCACAACCCGGCCCCAGATAAGTGGAGGAAAATGGATGGATGGATGGATGGATGGATGGATGGATGGATGGATGGATGGATGGATGGATGGATGGATGGATGGATGGATGGATGAATATTTCAGTTTCAGTCACTGTATAATACAGAAGTCAGAACATTTTGTTTCCATTACTTCAATCTGCCTTCAGATGAGACATATGTGTACAAGATTACAAGCAGCAGTCGATAGTAAGTCAAAGCCACAGCGGCCTGAAAACAAGTGTAGGAAGTGTTGTTGTGCCACTTGAATGAAATGCCTGGTGAAAACTAAATGGTGAGAGGACTTTTCACTGTATTCTGTGAGAATGTGAAGAACACTGAGTCACAATCAAAAGGCAGTGAAAATCATTGGTCAGCACAAATTTTCTGGCAGCCCATCCAAATGTTGTTAAGTTTAAAGCTGTTCAATTACGGCAAAAATTACAATTCAGATTGGAAAGAAGCTGGGACGCTGAGAAATATGTAATTAAACAGAATGCAATGACTTGCAAATTCCTTGCAATCTAAATTCAATTAAAAACAGTACAAAGACAAGACAGCTAATGCTCAAAATGGGAAACTTTTGATCAATATTAAGATCACAATATTACTCACTAATTTTGGAAATATCATGCATGTAATGATCTTTTAAATTTCCTTTATTTTCAAGATAAGATAATTTAACTGTAAAACAAATTAAAAATTATGTGAAAAAATAAATAATAAAAAGGAAAATTACTTCAACAACCACTAAACCTATATTCAATATTAAAAAATACTAAATAAAAATATATTTGACCAAAATAAATTAGATCAAATATATTGTATTGCACGGTCAAAACCTACTAAAAACTCAGAAACATATATTCATCAAATTTCAGTCAGTAACTCAGCAAAAAAAAGGGCTTAAGCGCCTTGTGGTAAAAAAAAAAAAGACAGGGTGTGCTGAAATAATAACACATGACAAAATGAGAAAATCTGTTTTTATCTTGATTATCTTGTGTTATAATTCATAATCATTGGAACCTAAAATTTTAATTAAAAAATAATTTGATTAATTGCCTAGTACTAGTTGCGATATTTCACGCAAAAAAAAGGAACTAACGTTTTTCTTCCCATTGCCCCACACATACACGGTTGCCCATAAAGTTTGTATAATTTTGTTTTCAGACACAATCCTCTGTTAATTGTGGTTGCATTTTCATTGTGAAATGTTTGGAAGAGATTGATTAATAAAGTTTTGGGATGATATACACTTTATCTGTTGAAGAATAGAATAAGAATAAATCACATTGCCACAATCATTTAATGTAAATAGGGAAAAACATTATATTCTAACTTTATGTGTATTTACATATATGGACATAAATACTCCATGAAAGGTCAAAGCTCCATGAATACATGACCAAACACATACCACACCTCCTGTCTGCCTACACAGCCATGTCCTGTTCTGAGAGGGGAAAACATCCTGGACTCACATGACATGAGACCTTGTGAGGAGCCACAATAAAGTAGCTCAGCCTTACAGCTCTGTGTTGAGAGGACCACATTTGAGCATCCAAGCAGTCCAAAATTCCTACAATCCATCACAGTGATTTGTTACGGTGACATTCCCTGGAAGTGTACCTGCCTATGTATACTGATGTGTCGGATGTGGAGCACTGCTGTTGATTACTTTTACACTTGAAGGATGGCTGTAATTAGCTGAAGCTGAAATGAAACAGCACAGAGCATGGGGTAGGTGTAAAAAGAAGGGGAGGTTTTCTCAAGAGAAAAGCAGAAATTCTGCAGCATAGACACCAAAATGTAATAAAACCATGCTAGAAAGCTATATACCACAGGCACTAATGAGGCAGCATCCAGGTCCTCCTGGGGGACCCCGGGATAACCCGAGATATAATCCCTCCACTGTGTTCTGGGTCTTCCCTGGGGCCTCCTACCAGTTGGACGTGCCCAGAACACCTCTAACGGGAGGCGCCCGGGAGGATCCTTACCAGATGCCAAAACCACCTCAGCTGGCTCCTTTCAACTAGAAGGAGCAGCGGCTCTACTCTGAGCTCCCTCCAGATGTCTGAGCTCCTCACCCTATCTCTAAGGCTGAGCCCAGCCACCCTACGGAGTAAACTCATTTGGCCGCTTGTATCCGCGATCTTGTTCTTTCGGTAACTACCCAAAGCTCATGACTATAGGTAAGGGTTGGAACGTAGATGGACCAGTAAATCGAGAGCTTTGCCTTCAGGCTCAGCTCCTTCTTCACCACGACGGTCCGGTACAACGCCCGCATCACTGCTGACACCGCACCGAACCGCCTGTCCATCTCACGCTCCGTTCTACGTCACTGCTGAACAAGACCCTGAGATATTTGAACTCCTCCGCTTGAGGCAGTACCTCTCTCCCCACCCTGAGGGGGCAGTCCACCATTTTCCAGCAGAGAACCATGGCCTCAGAATTGGAGGTACTGACTCTCATCCCAACCGCTTCACACTTGGCTGCAAATCGCCCCAATAAGTGCTGGAGGTCCCGATCTGATGAAGCCAAAAGAACCACATCATCCGCAAAAAGCAGAGATGCAATTCTAAGGTCATCAAACCGGATCCCTTCCTCCCCCAGCTGTGCCTTCAGATCCTGTCCATGAATACCATGAACAGAAACGGAGACACGTCAAAAATGAACCAAGAAGCCTTTTGGTGCAGAGAAACAAAAACATAAGTTTCACAAATTGTACGATTATTGTGGAGGCGTGTCAGGTTTACGATGGTCACCATTGGCCACTGCAGCACTCTGTGAGTTCTCAGTTTCCTGTCTAACAGTATGGTTTATTGTAATGTCATTGGGACATCAGCTATAATACTTCCAGCTGCTTGTTGAGGCTATGTATAGACTGTTTCAATGTGGATTCTGCTCTTTTCTCCTCTGAATCTATAGTGATTCATCCTCCACTCAGGTCATGTATGCCTTTACATTTGCTGTTCAGAACGTTTTTCTAGAAGAAAAGGTCCTGAGTGCTTTCTTCAGCAGAAACAACTGTTTGTTTGGAGTACAGAAAAAGAAATGGTGAGTGAGCATGAGCAGAGACAAGCATAATGGTGGAGAGACAAATGAAATCAGAGCCTTCATCTTTCAGAACTGCCAAGGGAGCACCACAGTGGTGGAAACACTGTTTAATTAACAAGTCATTTCTGTGAAGTGCAACGCAGGAATGTTACCCCACTTTCTCAAAGATGAATAATCATGAGGGTGAAAATCACATGTCACTCTCCAAAAATGTGACTTTTTTAAACTTCAAGAAGTAAAAATAGAAAAAAGGACTCAAGAAGAACTACATAGTATTTTCATTGTATTGGTTTGGGCTTACAAAACAAGACATTTTAAGATACTATCTTGGATTAGAGTGGATATTTTATAGACCAAAAGATGAATCAATTAACCAAGATAATAATCTTAGATCAATCAATAATGAAAATCCTTGTTTGTTGCAGCCTGAATCCAAGTTGTTGACAGTTTATTTTCTGTTGATCGACTAATCTAATTGCTTGTTCACTGTTTTTGATGATGGTCTGTTATTTTTGTTTTAACTGTTGTATTGCCTCCATGATAATGTACTTTGTAAAGCACCTTGTAACCCTGGTTTTGAAAGGTGCTATAGAAATATAGTAATAAATAAATAAATAATCCATTAATTGACTAATTGTTGCAGCTTTTGCACTAACTGTCCCAAAAAGTATGGATTGTTATTTCACATATAAAATATAGATAATACAACTATAGCTCATTAAAAACATTAAGTTCATATTTTCGAAGACAGCTTGTAAATAAAACATCCTCCAAAGTGTGTGCGTGTGTGTGTATGTGTGTGTATGTGTGTGTGTGTAGGTTTGTACTTCCTACATAGTGAGGACCAGGACACGTTTTTAATCAACAGAGTGAGGACATTTTTGCGAAGTGAGGACATTTCGGTCAGTAATCACTTCTTTAAAGGCTTGTTTGAGAGTTCAGACTTTGTTTTAGGGTTAAGGTTACGTTATTAGGTTTATGTAAGGGTTAGGGTTGGGCCTTTAGTTGTGATGGTAAAGGTTAGCTTAAGGGTTAGGGCAGGGGTAGGCAACCTGTGACTCCGGAGCCACATGTGGCTCTTCAAGCCATCTGAAGTGGCTCCCTGTGGTTGTGACAAAAAACCCCAAAATGAAACGTTTATTTCTTTACATTTTTAATTTAATTTATCATTGGTGTAGACCCAAAGTAATTTGTATTCTTCAATTGTAAAAATGTGTAGATGATATAAGGCAGTGAATGTTTTGAAAACATTTTAGTCAACTACAATGTGCTTCAGAACTTATAAAATTCTACAGGCCAGCGCCGTAACCTCTACATTTTGCCAACTTTAAGTCTGGTTTTGAGTTTCCCTTGCTAGGCTAGCTTTCGATTATATATCTCCTGAGATATTTATTCGGTTTCCAGCCTTTGATTTGCACTTGAGTGCTCATTATGACCTATTATTAATGTTGGTAGGCTTATTTAGACTTCATAGGCTGTTTTATCTTCATTCTAAGGTTCAAAATAAGGTGTGCCGCTCCATTCCGACTGTTTTTGTCTTATTTTGGCCAACAATGGTTCTTCTGTTAGTAAAGGTTGCCGACCTCTGGGTTAGGGGCTAGGGAATTCACTATTCCAATGAGGGTCCTCACAAAGATAGAAGTACAAGGATGTGTGTGTGTGTGTGTGTGTGTGTGTGTGTGTGTGTGTGTGTGTGTGTGTGTGTGTGTGTGTGTGTGTGTCAGTGTGTGTGTGTGTGTGTGTGTGTCTGTGTCTGTGTGTCTGTGTCTGTGTGTCAGTGTGAAAGAGAGAGGGAATGAGCAAGTAAAAGAGCAGGATGGAGACACATTGGCAGGTAAGGGATGATAGAGGTTGAAGAGTCCATGGACAGGGAGAGGACTCATTTACTCTAAACCCTCCCTCCCTCTTTCTCTCCCCTCCCATCTCTGCATCCTCTGCTCGCTGTAACCAGGCAACGCTGGCTTGAAACGATTCAGATGGTAGCGGCAGGCCCATCAAAGGCAAAGACAGACAGGCAGCCTGGCTTGCTCGCTTTTTCTTCCTTTTTATTGCTCAATCTTTCTCTGTCTGTCTCTCCCACCTGCTCTTACACTACGCTGTACTAATTAATGCTGAGTCTTATTGTGTGTGATGATGCAGCGACTGTACAACAGAGTACTAGTACAGATCCGTTCCAATGCCGTTTTACACTGCATGCCAGAGATGGGGAGAAAAATCGATACAGCATAGTATCGCTATATTTTGTGTGGCAATATTATATTGATTCATAGCCGACAAGTTTCGATATTTAGTGTTCCGGTGGGCCATCAGTATTTTCGCTGTTTTTGTTTTTTTCCGCAGGCTGTAGCGAGCTCACTTTAAGGAATATACTGGAGATACTGGTATCATATGAAACTACAAGATCTAACGAAATCATGTCAGGAAGTTGTTGAAATAACGCTGCAAAGTTTAAAGGCGATTTTTGATGTTTCATCCAAAAAAATTCAGAGCAGTGAAGTTTAAAGTTGGAAAAATTTGAGGAAATGCTGCAGTTGTTGTCGTCCATTCATGTTTGATATCAGTTCAGTTCAGTTTGACTGAATACTTTATTGGTTTACTCTCATTTGACAAAACAGTTCTTGATTGAATTGAATTTTGTTTAACGTTAAACAGTTAAATCACAATATATTGTATCGCAATATTCACCATATCGCTAAATGCTGTAAATCGCAATAATATCATATCGTGACTCAAGTATCAGGAAAAAATTGTATCGTGGGGCCTCTGCTGATTCAAACCCCTACTGCATGCACACATTTTCAGAACTAACTGAGGCAGGAAGCAATCTTTTCCAATGGACTGAAAGCTGTTTACAGAAGGATGATAAATACACTGATTTTTACACATTTTGCAAAGACCTTGAAAAAAAACAAAGAAGTGCTAAAAGATCTCGGCTGCACTGCTCTGGGGTCAGAGACTGTGTTGACAATAACTGTTTGGTAAAGCAGCATAAAAGGTGTGTGCACACAGAACTGGCAGTAAAGAAGAGGACCCAGGTGAGGAAATAAACAATCTTGCTGTGCAATATGTTGAGGAATATCACAACTGTGCACATGTCTTTATGAACAGACACATGTAGCCATGCACACTCTCATAGACAGAAACCCACAGACACAGAGCAGAGGTGTGGTAGAGCACAGCAGTGACATCCATCACTGTACACCATCAGTGACAGCAATTATGGTACAGAGGGGCATGTGGGTCATGGACAGCCACCAGGGTCATATGTGCACAAACACATGGGGAAGCAATGGTCAATTAGTGGCAACATCGACTTTCAAATGATCATCTGCAGGAAAATACCACTGTTTACTTACTTTAGTCTTTAAAATAACATGCTCTAAATCAGGGATGGGCAACTTAAATGCTGGAGGGGGCCACAATTTTTCATCGACACTACCAAACGGGCCACATATAGGAGCATGCACTTCACCAGATATGATGAAACTGCAATTTTAAATATGTTTACAGTGCAGTAACTTAACATATTTCATGCTCAAATGCATGTATAACAGTATAAATAGGAATACAAAAGGTTTGAAGCAAATAAAAAATAGCCACTTACTGTGATTTTTTATCAGTGCAAGAACAGCAGACCAACATTAATTGCAAGAAGTAATTTTGTGCATTTTTACACAGCTCTTTTAAGATTTCATGCTCAAATGCATGTAGTTATACTGAGGGCCACTTCTAGTCAGGGTGCGGGCTGTATGCGGACCCCGGGCCTCCAGTTGCCCATCCCTGCTCTAAATAAATCATGTTTTCCTGCAGATTATTAGCATGTACTTATACTCTATTCCCTGGGTCAAAGGAAATGTGCAGGGCTGTAGGAATACTTGGTCCACTAAAATGCTGCATGTTTGGTGTTTATTCTGGTCGCTGAGGGTGGAAAAACATTCAAATTTGGGTTACGTTAAAATGATGTCGCTCGTCACAACCAATACATCAAGGAGCAACCCTTACACAGTCAGCAATATTCATGTTTCATTCCTGGATGTGTGTCAATTTAAGAAAGATGCATGTTTTAATTCAACAGATTTAATGTTTCAAAAGGCAATATGACCCTTAAAGTTCTTCTGTTGCAATTCATCTGTCTCTGCACAACATGATACATGCACTAAGGGGATCTGCATCAGTTATGAACATCTGGGAGAAAAGTCTGTAAATATGGCTGCAAGCAGCAGACTGTACACACATGATGTATAGGTTACATGAGACTGCTGGGTCACGCACATTCTTAGCTGTGTTTTCATGCAAGTATGTCAATGCAAATTGCAGGAATTCAACACGGAACACTGCCACTATCTATAGGAGCTAGTGCATACCAAGGTTTTAATAGTTTTGGATTTTTCATGAGTTTTACTTTTAATTTCGTTGTCAATTTTTGTTTTCATTTAGTTTTTATTAGTTTTAGTGTTAGTGTTAGTTTTTTTGTAATGAGGTATTTGTTGGGTGCGAGATTCAATAATGTCACAATAAATGTTGCCTTTATTTCCTTTGTCTGATCCATCTCAGCTCCAATAAGTTTCTTAAGTCATGAAACCAGATAGATGAAATAGATTTCATATCAACCAAAAAGGTTTACAGATGAAAAAAATTGACAAAGACGAAAACAAAGGACAATTTCAAGAACATTTTAGTTCGTTTTAGTTAGTTTAATAACCACAAAATACAGTTTCAGTTAGTTATCGTTTTTTTTTTTTTTAAACTCTCGTTATCATTTTTATTTCAGTTAACAAAATTGTTTTTTTCAATTCTAGTTTTCGTTATTTCGTTAGTTTTCGTTAACTATAATAACCTTGGTGCATACCAGGCCTCATCTCAGTATAACTACTGTATGCTCTCGCTCTCTTTCATCCTAAACATGTAGTCATTCCGAATAATAAAAATGCTGTTTTTACCCTAAAGGTTAGAAATGTGTTTGCTGGACCAGTGAAAGCTGTTCAGCTGTGATGCATTAGCCTTGCCACCACCCCGTGCTCCTCTCACAGCTCCTTGTTTAATCCACACCACCGTCTCTCTCTCCCTCTCTCTCTGTGAGGTTCATCCGGTGTCAAGCTGTGGAAGGAGCTGAGGATGACAGGAAGGCCATCTGTGCCAAGCTCTGTCATACGCTGTCTGTGTTGACATTTGCACACAACACATGCATACACGCAAATGTTAGCATGCACATACACATGCCCCTGTGCAGGCATGAGCACACATGCATAAATCAACAAAAACACAAGCAACACTGCAGAATAACAATGGCTGTTATCAGTGATTCACACACACAGACACACATACACACTGAAGATATTTGGTAAGCTAATAGACAACAGGCAACATTCGCATAATGTGTGCTGGGATACACTCCTACCTAAGACTCTAAAATAAAGAAGCAGTTTAGAAAATAGATGTAATCTTACTAAAATAATCTGAAGTAGAATTTGATAAAACACTGGGATTGATTAGCAAAAATTTGGGAAAAAAAATTGTGTGGGTGCACTAAACTGGGCCTGAAAAGAGCTTTCACTTCTTCACACATTAAAGTTGTGATCTATAAAATCAAAATTGACACGATGGCAGGATGTGGGACACATTTTTTTTAACTTCATATCACAGACATTACTTATAAATCCATCTTATGATAAACATTCAACCTGCAGTGTTTTTTGTCTTGCTTGTGAGCAACAGTGAGCAATAACAATTCCATTTTAAAATTATCAAGACATGGTAGTATTTAAGTTTTCATAGTGTTTATTAGGGTTGTGAACGATAAACCGATGCGACCAGATATTCGGTTTAACAAGTGAGAGATATATCTGCGTCTGTAGCAGCCTCCTCAATCGATACAAATCAGCCATGAATTCCTAGATTAATCGGTTGTAGAGTTACTGATCTGGTATCGCCAGACTTGGAATCAGTTGGCGGCTTCAAACACTTACAGTTTGCGTCAGCATCTCCAAAACAACGCGGGAGCTGTAGCTGCTCACAAAACGGTTTCTTCTTTGTTCTCAGTTATCTGTCTAAATTAGCCCTGACTTTAGTAGAATCAACATGGCTTACTTGCTATTAGGGCTGGGCGATATGGACAAAATGTCGTATCCCACTATATTCAGGCTGAATATCGATATACAATATATATCCCGATATTTTTATCGCAAAGTGAGAGCAAATTTTCAGTCAAAGTCAAATATGACATGTCACAAGTAGTTTTATTGAAACCGTTTATTTAACTGAACATAGATACTATAGAACAACAGGAGTACCTTTTTAAAAAAAATCAAAGCTCCATAAAGTGCACATTTGAATAAAAAAGATCTTAAATAAAAATAGCCTATGAAATAAAAAAAGGCAATCTTTTTCTAAATATATTTATATGACAAAAGAATAACGAACATTACAAAAGAACTAAATATGACAAACCCTAGTAAGGGCAGCATTTATACATATAGAAAGAAAAAAATTAACTATCTATCGATATATGTGATATGCTCTAATTCCATATCACATTTAAAAATATATCGATATATTTTTTATATTGATATATCACCCAGCCCTACTCGCTATAAGAGGGAGCATGTAATTGTGCAGTCATTTCACTAACAGGAAAGTCACATGAAAGCTTACATTTGAATTCACAGCACATGTTGCTATAAATATGTAAATGTGTGCAATTTCAAGCAATGTGCTAATGTGAAAATTGTTGCAAGTATGGATCAAAGACATCAGACAGATGAAAACATCTGCTCACTGACATCTGCAGTAGCAGTCGGGCATTTATGGCTGCTTCTGAATTTGAGTTTTTCCCTTGGTTTAGAAATATTAGGATTTAATGTGTGAATAAAATAAAGTAGGTTATACTGTTGGTCTTCAGAAGGCCTCCAGTGATAATCAATTTGCCCTATGAATTATAACTTCTTGGTAAAGCAAGGAGATACTTTTTCTACGGAAAAAGCCACGATTAAGGACTGATGTAATGTCATGTGATGTAATGTCGTGTGAAAGTTTAAATCTCTTTTCATTTAGAATTTATTTAGAAATATACAATATATTTTGAAATTAGGCATGTCAGAGACTACTTAAAACTATTTTTTTTTTTAAAGGGTGTTTTTCATGATTTAAGCTACGTTTACATGATGACGGTCTGAACAGAAGACGCAAAAGTAACGTCGCGTCTTCACTTTTTTTTCCACGTTTAGACGAGTGTTTTCAGGAGGAAATCTGCGTGCATACAGTGACGCAAAAGTGTGTGGAATTTGATTGTATGCATGCCAGGCGGCATCACTTAAAGCGATAAGAGCATCTTTGGGCATGTGGAAGTTTTCACACCACGCATTTTCATCAGCTACTCAAAGTTATCCCACCATCGACTAAATGGTAATGGTAAATGGACCTTGAACTTATATAGCGCTTTTCTAGTCTTTGCGTCCACTCAAAGCACTTTACACTACAGACTGCGCTCATTCACACACACGTTCATACAGGTGGCAGAGGTTACCCTAAATGGGTACCTAACACCTGCCACCATTGGGAATTCATTCACACACCGATGAACGCAGCATCGGGAGCAATTTGGGGTTCAGTATCTTGCTCAAGGATACTTCGACATGTAGGCTGCCATGGTCAGGGATCGAACCACCAACCGTCCGATCACTGGACGGACACTCCAGCAACACCAACTGAGCCACAGCCACTAGATCTCCCAGGTCTCGTCCAAAGCCGTCTGGCTCTCCTCCGACCAATTGGTGCATCCAAAATGTGATAGAGGTAATTACAGATCCTTCTCTGTTCACTAATACTATCTGTTCATATCCTGTACATTTGGTGGAAAGACTCCTGTAAGTTTATTAGAGCTGCCAGAGCAGCTTGAAGGTCCGACGCATGGAAATAATCCCACATGTTTGTTTAATTCCTTGTACTGGAGCATGTATGTGACGTAAACGCGTACGTGACGTGAGCAGATCTGAGCAGAGTTTTGTGCCTTGGCAGTGTAGACGGACACGCTACGGTGGAGCGGATTACAGTTTTTTTTACACTCTGGAGGCTGGTTTCACATTTATGCGTTTTTTAAGCCCCAAAAACGCCATCACCGTCTAAACGAAAGGTACTTCTTAAAATATTTTGTTGTTTTTACCCGCAAGCGTCCTCGTGTAAACGGGGCCTTACTAAAGAGTAAAGGAAGTCACTTTAGTCCCCACAATGTTTTGTCCTCAGCCTTGTCCTTCTGTACTGCTGGTCTCAGAATACTAAGCCCATTACAACCAATGTCTTATCTGTTAACAACTGTTTGGTTCCACTGGAGCACTTTAGGACTTCAAGGAGTTTTCAACATTGGGTAATGAGATAAAGATGGAGATAAAAATGCCAGTTATTCATCCGTCTGGTTCAGGCACAAGGGGGTGATTTTTGATGAGAAACACTGTGTCTCCTTCACTTAGTAAGAATAGAGTGTGAGTTAATACATGTAAATCTCTCCTTTAAATCCTATTGTGAAGAGCTCAGTAAGGTCAAACACAGTCACAAAGACTAACCCTGTAAACTTGATCCGTCTGTATAATGTGGAAGTCTCTGTCCTCTCTTTTTAAAACAAGACAAGCAGTCTCTGACATTCTGCAGCCAAATTTACCAGTAATGGAAGTAGCCTGCTGACAGCTGTGCCCAAATGATCTCTTGAGCTCCCAAACACCACGTCTAATTGCCATCGAGTTCCCAAGCGTGCATGCAGTTGAAAGCACCACTTTGCCAAGCAAACACACAAATTGCATTATGCAAGCTGATGTCTGATTATACCATTTAAGAGCACTGATGGGAATCTACTCAGACACTCAACCAGGGGCATTCGCAGATTTCTGTTCGTCCAGCTCAAAAGAGGCAAACACTCTTGACAAGTTGGGATTTGGGGAAGAACATACTCCAAACAATGAAGTGAAGACCTGGACCACAAAGGATATTGGTATTCCCAGGCTTCAATACACAGCTGTCTGTTCTTTATTTAAATGGTCAGAGGTTGACTGATAGTGAACATTTACTACTCATGTTTTTGAACTATTTATTTTATTTTCATTTTAAAAAATTCACTATATCGGGTGCCATATTAATAATCTGTGAACTGTTTCCCCTCTAAACCATAATAGGGCTGTCTCCACTACTGGGCAATAACCGGACAATACCTGGAATGAGGAGGGTCTCACTCGCCGAAACGCCCCTAATTTGAATAAGAGCAGCCCGGAGCCGGCTTTTGTCGGAAATTTTTTAGTCCCTGTTGAAGCGTATGGCCTTTTTTCTCCCCTGAAAACAGCCTGGTTACTGATTGGATAGATCGCTAAGCAGGATGTGACGTAGTACTCTACACGACAACAACACACGGCATTTGTAAAAGCCGGAGGCCGGCTTGTTAAGAAGAGCCTCCGTTAGCGACAGTTAGCTCTGTAACAGTACAGTGTGTATGTGCTGCTACAGGAGGTGTTCACTTAGCGATCTCTGTTTGTGTACAACAAGCACCGGACACTCTGTACACAGTTAGCGATGCCATTAATTCATAATCACGTTTATGATAAGCAGAGATTCTGTGCATAATTAGCCATGCTGCTTTCAGCTGCTGACATTGTGCACAATTAGCGATGGCGAAAACCATACAGCACCTCCAGAATCTCTAAATCCCTCTGGGGGCAAACTTGTAGTGTAGACAGGCAGAGTGAGCGGACTTTTGAGAGGGTGTGGCTTGAGACGGCTAATGTTCTCATTTGGGTCATGTTCTATTATTCATTTTAACTTTTTTTTATCAGCTACGGATAACTTCTTTAGTAAAAATGTCAGGGTTTTTTTTCCTTTCAATTTACCTGAACTTGTATTACATAAAAAACACACACACACTATAAACACAAATCTATCCCAAAAAATGTAATCGTCTATCAATAAGAATTATTCTGCAATATCAAGTACCAACAACACCTCAATTTACTGCCTCTACATAGATCACCAACTCCATATCTCACATGACTATACTACACCATGAATAGTGGAAAGAATTGCGATAGGTGTGACAATTTAATAGCATTAAAGATGGCTGAATTTCTTGTCTCACAGAGACAATTTCTGTTATTCCTGATCAGTGACCCAGAGGATGTCTCCTTTCTCTTTATCAGAACAGACAGAAGACCATTACAATGTGAATTTCTCAGGAGACAGCAGCACTATGAGTGAACACATGAGCAGGTAATTTGTGGGCAGTGGATGCATCTTCCCACACGTAGGCCCAGCCAAGCCAAACACCACACCAGAATGAGATTGTCACAGGCAATTGCGTTTTCATTAACACTCTGTGAATCAGTTAATTTGCTTTTGAAATGAAAACTGTTCCCTGTGAAATGATTGGTTATTCCTATTGGGAAATTGCTGCCTTTCATGAGGAAAAATAAAAAGAAGTCAAGTAGATGAATTGTTTTTTATGAGGCAATGATTTTGAGTGGCTTATGCAGACATAATTTAGAATCTCAACAACATTTCTACTACTTGGTTTTAATGGAGATACAATGCAGAGTGCATGTAGGTTGGCAGCCAAGAGCATGCTTTAAGTTTGTCTATTTTAGACGCTGTGGCTGTCTTGTCAGTTTAGAAAAGTATCAAATCCAACACAATATCTTATCAAACAGACTATTACAGTGTATTCAATAGAATTCGCTTTCCTAACCTGCATCTGCAAAGAACTTAACTCAGCAGTACTATCGTTAAAATTTGAGGTGACAGCACGATGTCAACATGTGTCTGAACCAAGGTTATTATAGTTAACGAAAACTAACGAAATAACGAAAACTAGAATTGGAAAAACATTTTGTTAACTGAAATAATTTTTTTTTCAGTTATTGTTTTTTTTAAAAACAGTTTAACAGTTATTGTTTTTTTTAAAAACAATAACTGACTGAAACTGTATTGTGTGGTTACAAAACTAACTAAAATTATAGTGAAAATGTCCTTCGTTTTTCGTCTTTGTCAACTTTTTTCATTCGTAAACCTTTTTGGTTGATATGAAATCTATTTCATCTATCTGGTTTTATGATTTAATAAACTTATTGGGGCTGAGATGGATCAGACAAAGGAAATAAAGGAAACATTTATTGTGATCTTATTCAATCTCTAACCCTAACCCTAACCCTAACTAATAAAAACTTAACTAAAACTAAGCATTTTCCAAAAAATAAAAAAATAATGAAAACTAGCAAACTTACTCCAAAAAACAAATTTGAAAACAAAAATTCACAAGGAAATTAAAGTAAAACTAATTAAAAATCCCAAACTACCTTGGTCTGAACTTCCTGAATGTGAAGCAAGGCTAGCCATTTGTGTTTGACCCACTGCCCCAGGACTGGCAACATTTCATTCATGTGTTGATAGGTTTAACCCAATGAATGCAAAATAAGTGCAATGACTGTTGCAAAGTCAGTGGTGGAAAAAGACGGTGCCACTCATTTGGAGTAAAGATGGAGATGGACATATTACTAACAGAGATTATGATTATTGACAAACTCATTTATCAAGGAAAATAATTGTCAGATTAATCAATAATAAATGTAATTGTTCGCTGCGGCTCTAAAAAACTATCAGCGCAATAACGTTTGAACTAGGACTAATAGTGCAAACTGATGATTAATATACATAATCATCAGTCAGTATGGTTGGATAAATACGGTACTTTAAAAAAAAACATCAATGACTGTAGTTCCCGGTAACAGTAAATACAGAATACTGCCTTCACCTTGACTCCAATGGTACAGTGTTTCCTGTGCATAATTTAGAAACATACATGTATAATATAACACAAAGGAAAAATTCTAGCTCTTCTAGATTGTTATACATAGGGATGCAGTTACTCTCCTTTTATTACCTATTATAGCTTTTGATTAATCAAAATTTGATTATTATTTAATAGTCTTCAAAATTTAAGAAAATTGTTAAAAACATAATTTAAAATATTTAAATGAAGTGACATTTCCTAGAACCAAAGATGGCATATTTGGAATACCTGTTTCCAACCAATAGCTGAATCACTGAATCACTGTATGACAGAAAAAAGTAGCAATTTGAAAAGCTGCAACTGTCAAATGTTTGGCATTTTTGCTTTAAAATGGTCAATTATCTTTTTTTTTTGCAGACTATTGCTACTATCTCTAATTTTTTTTTAATATATATATCTCATAGTGCAGTAAATGTTTTTATGTCCTTTATTTCCCAAAATGCCTTGAACCAAGCAATTGAAAGCATACACAAGCTGCTGTTTTCAGTACGAGTGGAGAGGGCAATGGATCATGATAGCAGCAGCACTGCTGAAACTGTGCTGAGAAGAACAAGTTAAACAAGATAAGTGACTATCACACTCCATTTAAGTTAAGCTAATTAATTTAATCAAAACCCAAACAGTTATTGCTGCCTCTTTTATGACTGATTGGTCCCAGAGTGATGATTGAATGTGTGTGAAACTGTGTTTAGACAAAGAATCTGTCAGACTTTGGCTCTGAGAGGCTCCAAAATGTGACATTTGCTGCCCTGTTTTCACGACGCTCAATGAACTGCAGTGAGGGGCATTCTGAAAAGTACGGAGTTAAATTTGTGCCAATATGTTCAAACAACACTTCTTCAAATTCAAACAAATTAAATCAAAATATCAAATACAAAATTTAAACAAAAAAAAATAAAGTCAAAGACAAATCTCCAAATTTGGATCTTCAAGTTACCGCTCCCTTCACCACCAGAAATTCTCCACAGTCTGCTCCCAAACAAGCAGAGAGCAGTTTGTTTTAACTTCCAGGGCAGTTGCGGCTCAGCTCAGCTGTCAGTCAAAACGCATTAGCCAATAGGAATGCACCCAGAGGAACCCGCCCACATGTGAAATTTGTGCCAGAACCACAAGCAAAAAGGCTGGCATCGCAAACATGAAGACACAATCGCAAAAGCAAAACCAGAATCGCAAATGCAAAACCAGCAGCAAACAAACAAAAAAAACAAAAAAAGTTATTCAAAGACTTTAAGACAGATTTCTTTTGGAATTACACAAATAATTTGATTGCAAGTATTGAATTTTGTCTTTGACTTTTTTTTTTTTTTTTTTTTTCGTATTTTTAGTTTGAATTTAAAGAAGTGTTGTTTGAAATTTTTATCACAAATCTAACTCCATAGAAAAGAATTGGTTCTCATTAAAAAAAAAAAGACTGCTGTATTTTTTATTTGGTTCTTTAATCAGACAAATGCTTTTACATTTAAAACCTGGGGATGGAGAATATGCCACCATCAGTTCTACTGTTTAGCCAAATGTATTCCTTCATGCCTTACATATTTATGATAATCCTGAATACAAGATAATTTGACATCTGTTCAGTTAATTAAGAAAATAATCATTAGTTGCCCTTGCCTACATTGCAGCTGAAACCTGGTCAAATAAACAGGAAAAAAGAGCCGAAATAATTTAAATGAAGGGAATTAATTCATACTTCATTTCTTTTCTTCAGTAATCAAACTTTTAACGAAGATTTATATACGGATCATTTATTTGGTCAAAAATTTGTTATTAGCTGGCTCTCACATTAGTCAGGCGGCTTGGAACCAGATTTAAGAATAAAGGGGACACGTCGGACAAAAGCACCACATTTTTTCCACATGGTCTCTATCACCATAGGTTTCAATTTTTTGTAGGAGCCACTTCATCAAGATTGTGGATCGGAGATGGCAGCTATATAAAATCTATGAGAACCAATATATCTTCCAAGCCACTTAGGAGTTCAATCTTGGTGTCAAAATATACATTTTCTGTAGAGAAAATGTATATACAAGATCTGACATGAGATTAAAGCTTTCCATTGATTTTTTTGAGCAGTAGTACATTTCAGCTAATACTCACTCTCCCGTCAACATAGATTCCAAACATTTTTAACTCAGGATTCCCTGCTGCAGCACTTGAAGACCTACCAGTCTGGGTGAAAATGAACATATCTATTTGATCAAATAATCATCTAGTGATATTCTCAATAGTTTAAAATGATTCCTTGACCCAGAAAATGTACATTTTGACACCAAGATTGACCTTCTAAGTGGCTTGGAAGATTTATTGTTTCACATAGACTTTATATGGCTGCCATCTCCGATCCACAATCTTGATGAAGTGGCTCCTACCAAAAATTGAAACCTATGGTGATAGAGAGTATGTGGAAAAAAGTTGGTGCTTTTCTCTGGAGTGTCCCCTTTATTTTGCTAAGCTGTTTCAACGTAAACATTTTATTTAAATGTTTAAAATGTTATGCATATTACACTGGCTATGAGTCATGTGAAGGGAAGATTGTCAGCTGAATGTTAATCTAAATGTGTGAATCTTTACATGTAATATAGAAAACACAAACAGAAAAAGGGGCATTTTTCACCTCAGCAACAATCAAAACAAAATGGTATCATACACTGTACATCTAGGTCAACTCGTCTGGAATTCATAGTTAGGAGACTCCCCAGGCTCATCAACCAGGCATGAATAATCCATGTCCAGATTTCAATTAGCCTGCAAGCAAGACTCATCAATATGTGTGTCTGTGTGTGTGTGTGCACCAGAAATAACTAACTTTAACACTGATGAGACAGAGACGAATGCTGGGCCTGGAGCCATCGCTCATTTACAGATGTCTATGTTAAGTAAAACCCAAACAGGGTGAGAGATCCATCTGTTTCATCTTCCATCCTGCTTCCCTTTCTCTCTTATTTCTGAGACATCATAAGTGGCCTCAGCTTACCTTTACTTAGAGCTGCTGTGTAGAGATACAGCATTACAGTGTTCTCTGATCAAATTAGGCTAAAAATAGCTCAGCTGTTGGTTTGGAGTGTCTGGAAATTGCAAAGAATATCCCTCTCTCTTTTGAGTGCTGCAGTGATGGTGAACCTAGTCATGTTGACTAACAGTACATAATATAGATGACAATCTTTAATCTCAATCTCTCTTCCAGATTTGGGATTTTTGAGACCAATACCAATTTAAGAGGATTGGATATTGACCTTTTTTTCATGCAGATTATCCACTAATTTTGAACCAATTTCACTACTCAGATGTGCTCAGAAGACTTCTTTCTTCAACAAATAAGAATATTCAACATTATTATACGTTATTATGTACATTAGAGGTGGAAATACTAGTATCATATGAAACTAGAAGATCTAAGGAATTCATGTGTGTCTTATTTTATGTTGCATTAAAAAACTCTGAAGCTTAAAGAAGTGAAGCTTAAAGTTGAGGAAAGATTGCTAAAATGCTATTAGTTAAGTTCAGTTTGAGTACTTTCACTGCAAATGATTTGTTTCTTACCAAGATAGAAAGAACTTTGATTAAGAAGTGTTAGATAATTTATCTCATTTTAAGAGTTAATTTCTTATTTTAAGTGTTCAACATGTTTATTTCTAGATTTAAAAATCTAATTTAAGAAATCTTGTCAAGTGAAATTATCTGTCCATGCAGCAAGATAATTTCCCTCAAATTTAGTGTTTTTATCTTGTTTTTAGACACACCTTTTTTGCAGTTTTGTGATCAGTCTGTGGGTTTGACTGTCATTGTGGAGAAATAAAAAGACTTAAGTGAGATGAATAGACTGAGAAATTTCTCCTAATTTTGTGGACACAAAATGCAGTTTAACGGTTTAATGGCAATATATTGTATTGCAATACTCATCATATCGCAAAATGCTTAAAAATAGCAATGATATTGTATCGTGACTCAAGTATCTGGATACAATCATAATGAGGTGCAGATTCACACTTCTATTGTATATAAAATGTATTACATTTTCAAACAATGCTAGACATGATCAGTACTGTATATTTAGTATCAGTCAATTGCTGACAAAAAATATGCCAATTTTAATAACTCCAAGATTAAAAGAAGTTTTCATATCAAAGCATTCCAATATACCTTTGATAGGCCAATATCCACCAATGATATCTGTCAATTGGTAGAAAGGTTGGACAAGTTATTTGATTTCAGTTAATATTTTCTCATAAGCTTATATTATCTTTTCTTATATTGTTTTAAAAGGTCCAGACAAAAGTGTTAGAATATCTTTCATGCTGTGTGAAGCCATGCTTATAAAGTCTTTATACCCACATCACTGCTGCCAGCCAACAACACCCGATTTCCAACAGGCCATTTATAGACTTTAGTGAAGACATCTTTATGTAACTGCCTATGCATTTTTCATCTTAAATGCATTTACACTGGAAAGCATCTTGACTGTGGAATCTGCTCGGTGACCACACAAGCCACCAGTCAAACAACACTATTTCACAAGTGACTGAATCAATAACTTAACCTTTGTGTTGATAGCAACCATAAAACTTAACTCCATTACCATTACCAACCCATTAGGTCTTTATATCCCTGGTAGCGGTAGGGCTGGGCGATATACAAATATAAAAAATATATTGACATATTTTTAAATGTGATATGGAATTAGACCATATCGCATATATCGATATAGTTCTTTTTTTTTCTCTTTATATATAAATCAAGTCAGTTTATTTATAGAGCTCATTAAAAAAGCAACCTCAGTTGACCAAAGTGCTGTACAGTCATTAAAATACAACAAAAATCATACACAAATATAGTAATAAATGAAAACAATGAAACAATACCAATAAAATACTAAAAAACAAAACAATAAAACAGCATAAAAACTCAATCTAAAAATAGAGTTAGAGTTAAAGAGGAAATAAAAGAATAAAAGTAAAAAAGCAAAGGCTGGGACTGAACGCCAAGGAGAAGAAATAGGTTTTTAATAATGCTGCCCTTACTAGGGTTTGTCATAATTAGTTATTTTGTAATGTTCGTTAATCTTTTCTCATATAAATATATTTAATTCAGACAAAGATTGGCCTATTTTATTTCATAGGCTATTTTTATTTAAGATGTTTTTTATTTAAATGTGCACTTTATGGAGCTTTGATTTTTTTAAAAAGGTTCTCCTGTTGTTATACAGTATTTATGTTCACTTAAATAATCAGTTTCAATAAAACTAGCTGTGACATGTCATATTTGTCTTTGACTGAACATTTGCTCTCACTTTGCGATAAAAATATCAGGATATATATTGTATATCGATATTCAGCCTAAATATATCGGGATATGACTTTTGGTCCATATCGCCCAGCCCTAGGTAGCGGACATGACTTTATCATAGTTAAAGACAAGCAATGGGCTTGACCTTGAGAGAGCTGTGCCATGGTATTGGTGTGGCACAGCATCTAAGAAGCAGATATATGTGTATGAAGTCGTACAACCTGTAGAGCATTACAGACTGAACACAAATAGACATAAAAGGAGATAAATATGCTGTCAGGTGAAGCATGAATCTCCAGCCTCTTTATCTCTGACTGGTGTATAAGCTACGGTGAGAACATACAGGGTCACTATAGAGAGCGAGTAATTGCTCAGGCAAATTCAGATTACACTGCGTAATTGTGAAAGGGGCCACCAGAAAGACCCTCTCATACTTGGAAGTTCAATGAGCAGCACTGTGTGTGTTTTGTTCGTGCACACGCAAGAGTGTGCACGCGTGTCGTCACCACTGTCAGCAGTTCTCATGGCTGATTATTTTGTAAATCACATGCTCAACAGGGCTGGGGTCACAAACACAACACAAGCAGATGAAGGGATGAACGACAAGCAAACAAAATCATGCTATTTGTTTAGGTTCAACCACATCAAACGGTGATTTATGAGAGAAGATCAAGCCAGAGAAACACTACTTCCTCACTCTTTCATGAGCCCGATATCAAATCTCTGCCTGCACATTTCCATATTTACTGTTTACAAAGCCCTCAAGGTTATACCAGCTCTTACACACTCACAGATTCATGAACACGCATACATGCATCACCCCTTATTTTCTCATTAGTTTATTTTAGTATATCTTAGTTTTTTTTTTGTTGTTTTTTTTCATTTATTTAGTGATTTATTTATTTATTTATTTTTGCTGTTGTTGTTAGTTTGTTGTTTATTCCTTTTCTTGGAGATCCTCGTTTGGGAAATACCAGTTTGCCTTGTATATATGTTTGTCTGTTTACCTTATGTTTTGTTATTTACTTTGTGAATATATACCTTGAAAAAAAAGGAAAAAAATGCAAGGTACAATATTGTAAAGAAAACAAAATGACTGATTATCTTTGTGAAAGTAAGAAGCCTTGCAATACAGTATTAAAAAAAAGATTATACCAGCTCTTTATTCATAACCAGGTTTTGGCATGACCTACAGTATATGTAACGTTCCCATGTGTTCATTAGCTTGAATGAAGCAGGATAGGTACAGGAGTATCCTCTGGAATGCCATTAGAGGTCCAGTGACAGGGTCAAAAGGTCATCACCTAAAGACTTGTGTAAACAGCTTAAAACAAACAATAAAAACAGCTTGAAAACAGTTCTTGCATTCCCCTTCCTTCCATTATCACATTTACTCTTACAGGCACAATTCCAAGCTTTGTGTTTGGATTTGTTAGTCATTGGGCATGAGGTCAAAATGGCCGTTTATACCACAACAGATCCTCACCCTGGCATAAGGAGCTTTTTGCCAGTCTCGGGTAACAAATAATTATTTTCATTCATCATTGAATCATTCATTCAGATGATTTATTTATTGATTAATCATTTGAGCTATTAAAGGTAAAAAAAAAAAATAGAGGAAACTTTTTGCAGGTTTCCATAGGCCAAAGTCAAATTATTGCTGCAAAAGTTAGTTGATCAATCGAAAAATAAATCTAGGTCCCAAGAGGTTTTTATTATTGTCTCTGCACCTAAATCTCCTCCTTTAGCTGTTTTCTTTAATCTACTTTATTACCTGCGTCTTTTTTATCTACTGCTGATTTTAACGTGTCTGATTTTTCTGTTAGTCTTTTGTTTATTTTGTTTCTGGTTTCTGTAGCACTTTGAGATTACTTTATGAAAAGTGCTTTACAAATAAAATGTATCGTTATTATTATAAATCTGCAGCTCCTCTTTTAATCGATGCAGAGCTGAACCATTCTAACATCTTTTATGAACAGGTCAAGATGATATATTTCCCGTGTCGTGACTCATGGTGGTCTAAATACCAGCTTTACCATACAAATTCTGGGACTTTTTCTGGTATGAACGGGATCAAAATACATAAATAATACTGGCCCTGTCCCAATTTTGGATTATGGTTGAAAGAAGAGACTGTAGATACAAGCACCACCTTTTTAATGTGTCCGGGCTCACCCAAACAGGCTAGGGACAGAACTGCCGCTTCTTCACATGGAAAGATGCTGGTTAAGGAGGTTCAGACATCTGATTAGGATGCCCCTTAGATGCCTCTCTGTGGAGATAATCCAGGCACGGCCAACTAAGAGGACACCCCTGGGTAGACCTAGAACATGCTGGGAGGGATTCTATATCTCATAAGGCCTGGGAATGTCTTGGGATCACCCAGGGGGAAGTAACTAGGGAGAATGTCTGGGCTACCTTGCCCACGACTACAGCAACCTGGGACCAGGATCCATCCATCCACAATGATGGATAGATGGATGGATGGATGGACTTTCTGTGTAAAATATAAATTTATGCAGCTATAGTCCAAGAGCATGTTATAAATTGAGCTTCATAAAACATTAGGGCTGCACAATTAATTTAATTTTAATTGTGATCGCGCTTTTGGCCGCCACAATGAAATTAACCTGATCGTCGGCGATATTTCCATTTTAAAATGCGGCTCTCCTGCATATCTAATCAAGCACTTTCTGCACCAGTAGTCCACCAACCACCAGGGGGCGAACGCATAGTTAAGGTTTCATGTAGCTGCCTAAATAAATAACGAGCAAGTAGGGGTGCACCGATTTTTAAAAAGCCTGACCTGCCGATTCCGATTTTGGCCGATACCGATTTTTTATAACTCACAGCATACACCTTCAATGTTTGAATCTTATTTAATTGAAAAACAATAACACAGCAGTATTTTTCTTTAACAAATACAGGAAATCATAATGTCTGAGGTAGTTAATAAAATATTGAACTTAAAATAAATAGCAACAATCTACAGGACAAACTAACAAAAGAACTGCAACCATAAATAAAGTGTTTTTTGGTTTTGTTACAGTACAACATACAGACAACTAGGGAGGGCATCGATTTTCGAATATTCGAATAGGCATTCAATCATAAAAAAATCGAATAGTTATATCATATCTGGAAGAAGAAAAAATTGTATTACTGGTGCCTTCCACACGGGGGCAGCGTAACATTTGATGACACAGTGTGGCGGCTAGATGCCAAGCTGTAGAAGAAGAAACAAACGGGGGAGAGGGTTTTCCACGGCAGTCTATGGGGGGGACAAGTTAGCCCCAGAGGGATTTAGAGACTTCTTAACGAGCCGCGGGGGCCTGAGGCTCTTCTTAATGAGCTGCTGGGGTCGGCGGCTCGTTAAGAAGAGTAAGAATGAGTTTGCACTCTTACACTCTTACACACTCTGTGCAGACACTAAAAACTGTTCCTATTTTTTGTTTAAAAGTAGTGCAATTAAAATACAGATGTTTTCCCTAACATGATGAATAATCGTCATTAATAATTGTGATTACAATATTGATCAAAATAATCGTGATTATCGTTTTGGCCATAATCATGCAGCCCTATAAAACATACTGATAATGACTTTTGACCAAGTCCATGTCTGCACCAACAGTTACAAAGTTGCTGAGGGGGGCACAGTACAGAAATTGAGGCTTCCCTGATTACTCACTGCAGAGTGCCCACTACTCACGGTACAGTGAGGTTGACTGGCCTTGCGTACAGCACATCATTTAGACTGAGCAATATAGCTTTGGGAAGAAACCTGCCATGCCAGAGAAACTGGGATAATGCCAAGTGGCATTTTGACCTGCTTTTTTGTTTCTGTCAATGGCACACAATAAGAAAAAAATGTGTTTCAAGAAAAACATCTCAGAACTGTGTAATAAATAGAGGTGGGAATCAGCAGAGGCCCCACGATACGATTTTATCCGGATACGTGAGTCACGATACGGTATTATTGCGATTTTAAGCATTTTGCGATATGGTGAGTATTGTGATTTAATTTACTTCGATTTAACTGTTTAACTGCATTTTGTGTCGACAAAATTATTGAAAGCAAGAATTGTTTCGTCAAATAAGAGAAAATTCTCAGTCTATTCATCTCACTCCAGCCTTTTATTCCTCCACAATGAGAGTCAAAGCCACAGACTGACCAACAAAGTATTCAGTCAAACTGAACTTCACTGATAGCAAACATGTATGGACGACAACATCTGCAGCATTTTATCAAACTTTCCTCAACTTTAAGCTTAACTGCTCAGGCTTTTTTTTATGTTTCATTCAAAAAAAAAACAAACTTTGGAGTGTTATTTTGACAACTTTCAATATCCTGAAGTACATGTTTGCCTACAAATTCCTTAGGTCTTCTAGTTTCATATGATACCAGTATCTCCAGTATATTCCTAAAAGTGAGCCAACTATGGCCTCCCAAAAAAAAAGAAAAAGTGCTATGAAAATAGCTGAAAATATGCTAAATATCGATACTTGGTGGCCATGAATCGATACAATATTGCCACGCAAAAAATCACGATACTATGATGTATCAATTTTTCCCCCACCTTTAGTAATAAATCTTGATAAATCTAGATTTACAGCCCACACCAAATATTCTTTCTTCAATCACCTACAAATGGCTTAAAGGCAATGATGTACTTGACAATGTATTACATTGTATATACACTGGCTAATAATACATAACAATGGTAAAATTCTGAAAAAAAAATGTAAGTATTGGTATCTGTCTCAAAAATCCAGAATACATCTCAAATGTACAGTAGAGTGTGACTGTGTTGGTGTTGATAAGCATTGAAATGTGTGGCTGCATCATTTCCTTTTCAGCTCCCTGTAGGAAGTGAATGGACACCCCGCCATAAACACTGTCCATCATAATCACATCACCTCCCACTGGAACACAAATTCACACTTCCACACACTATCCCAGCCTTACACACCCTTTCACACACATGGACACATGGTGGAGATGACGCAAGCTCAGGGTCAGGGCTAAGATCACCATATAACCAGACCAGAACCACAGTTTTAGGTCAGTGTAGGGCTGGGCGATATATCGATATAAAATACATAGATATACATAGATATATTTTTTAATGTGACATGGAATTAGACCATATCACATATGTATGTATATATATATATATATATATATATATATGCTGCCCTTACTAGGGTTTGTCATATTTAGTTATTTTGTAATGTTCGTTATTCTTTTCTCATTTAAATATATTTAGAAAAAGATTGGCCTATTTTATTTCATAGGCTATTTTTATTTAAGATATTTTTTTTATTTAAATGTGCACTTGATGGAGCTTTGATTTGAAAAAAAGGTACTCCTGTTGTTATACAGTATTTATGTTCACTTAAATAAACTGTTTCAGTAAAAGTACTTGTGACATGTCATATTTGGCTTTGGCTTTGACTTTGACTGAACATTTGCTGATAAAAATATAGGATATATATATATATCGTATATCGATATTCAGCCTAAATATATCAGGACATGACTTTTGGCCCAGCCCTAGGTCAGTGTATAATAAGACTGGCAGATAGTATTGAAACTAATGGGGAAAATAATTCCCTTGTAAGTAGAGTGGTAATCTTGCATCCCAGCGGAACCACTGCCATATGGCTGATTTCCACCATGCAGTGGTCAGTAGTGTAGTTATTGGTGTAATGGGTGAGTGGGTCCTTTGCACAGATGTTGCAAGCTCTCATTATCTGTTAATACAGTGGTTCCTGAAGTTTTTTTACTGGGCCCCCCTTTTCTATCTAAAAAATACTTTCAAGCCCGGCGGCTTCCACACAACAAGCAAGAATGGTCTTGTTATATTTTTTCATCTTTGTTTTTTGTATTTGTAATATTTGGAGTAGAGTCATGATGTGATTTACCTTTTTTACCTGCATTGGAGAACAATGAAATAATTTAAATTTAGCCTTGCCACGCCCCCCGGTTTGGAAGCCAATGCCATATGGCTGATTTCCACCATGCAGGGAGTCCAATAAAAGGAAGTGTCCAGTAGTTATTGGTGTAACGGGTGGGTGGGTCCTTTGCACAGATGTTGCAAGCTCTCATTATCTGTTAATACAGTCTGTGGTATTAGCAGAGTAACAAATCACTGTCCCCAGCTACTTTACAACACTGAATAATAATATGTGGTGTGTGCTGGGGATTTTTATGTTGTTCAGACACGTCAGTGAAAAGGTTTTAAGTGCGTCTGCATCTTACCGTCTAGATTCTCTCTGTCGCTGATGTGCTGGAGGTTGCAGCCCGTGTCCTCCCGGCTCAGCTCCGGCTCCGGCCGGTAGGGCTCCAGCCTGGAGTGGTTGTTCCTCCTTTGTTTGGGGCTGGAGGACACGCAGCAGGAGGTGGTATTCCCCATGATGTCAGTAGGTTTTGGTTAAAGTCCAAAGCCAAAAACGGTCCCTTCTCCTGACCGTGCTGGAGCCTTACTACAAGAGAGGAAAAAACGGGGCGGTAACGCGGAGAGCCAGACCTGATGAAACTACAAACCCCGGTATCCGTTAGCGTTACACGCCCTTCCCCCGAGTCTACAGTCCGCTGAACCGGACAAGTGCAGACATTTAGACGGCTGATAAACGCCAAGGTAGTTAACACATGAAGAGTAGCCCGACGTCTCCTTCCACACGTCCAGGCAGGCAGATAGATAGTGCCTCTGGAACAGGCTTCGCTTTCACACTCGACCCCCTCGCCTCTTAATTTCCGTCCGAGCGTCCAGTTATCTCCACAAACACATTTTGATACACTATAACTTTATGACGACATGAATGAATATGGCGACATTTTTCTTTAGCACGTCGCGAGAAGGTATTTCTGCTCTCAACGCTACATGGTTGCCGATTTACTGTAGACTGCTGCTGCTACATCCGCTGCCGTGTGGCGTTCAAGTGCTACTCGTAAAGTCGAATATTCGACAATAAGGTTTAAGAAGTGGCCTCGCATTTTTTAAAAATCGTTTAGTTTCGAGGTTTTTAATCCACGAAAGCCCATAAAGCAAAAATAATAACAATACAAATTAACTAGGTAATCTAAAACAACTTTTAAGGTACTTCTTCTGGATTTTATGACAGTATTTGTGTGGCTTATTCAACTTTGACAACAAAGAAAAACGTACTGTAGCAATGCTCACCTTCGAAACTTCAGTTACTCAACACGACTGCTTTTCGTTTATTTGTATTCCCTTTACCAAATCGTAGGAGAAAGGTCGTACGTGTCTGCTGTAGAAATTACAATATTTCCGGCAGCACTTAAATGTATCTTTAAAAACGTACAGCGCTGTGGCTGTGATGATAAAGGTTCCGGTTCAAGTGGGTGGTTACAACCATGTAATAAATGGACAATTATGACACTCTCTTGGGGATACAATAGAGTAAATATAAATAAATAAATAAAAAGAGAATAGAATAGAATATGGTTAGGTATCGTGGTGTAAGTGGGTGATTCTCATGAAGATGGTACAGCTCATAAAAATCCAAAAGCATTGAATACATATTTTCTTTGACCCTTTATAACATATACAATCTAAAGTCACTGTTTAATATGGATTATAATCTATTTAAAGTTTTTAAGGTATTTTCTGACATTTTTAGACACACTGTGAGCAAAATTCATTACCGTAACACATTTTTAAATAAAAAAAACAATGAAAGGTTTTTTTTCCTTTGGCAAGCTCTTAAATGTGCTCAAAGGTAGCTGGCATCACCAAAATGTATTTTATTAAAATTTACAAATTTTTTAATGCAAACAATTCTATCATTACCGTAACATTTAACCATTTTTTCTCATACATTTTCAGTCAGATTTTGTTCTTTATACATTGTTAAAAACCATTATGTATGATTATATTCTGTTAAATTATATATTTTTTTAAATTTTTATAAAGTTTATTAAAATTAATTTTATATAAGTGAGGGGAAACCATGACATTTTTATTTGGATGCAATACAGTAATTAATTTGTCAATCAAAAATATGTTTAAAAATATAAAAAAATATATTTTAACACAAAACAATTAATTGTGCCTCATTATGGCTACATTGTTCATTCATAAATCCTTATAATCTTCACAGACATAACTTAGACTGGCTTCATGAAAACCCAAGTGGGGTCCTGAAACTCATCAGTAATTTGTTCTTGTTTTATCAGGCGGGTGAGCGCTTCTACTGTACATCCATGGGCTATGACACGTTATGAACACCAAACATGGACATCTGTCATTTCTCTCTTACTTAGACTATAGTTGTGAGAGCCAGTTAATTATTTGATTTTGACTCATGACTGACAAATCCATGAGGGCCTTGCTTGCCTGTGACAGAGTGAAGTGGTTGCTCATACTAAACCTCCTTGCAGGATTAAATGAGATTAAAGGAGGTCAATGTAAACAGAGTGAAGTCCTAAGGAACAGCCTAATTGCTTGAGATGTTCTCCATGACAATGTATGTCTCAGATTAGCATTGATGATGCTGGAGACTGAAAAATATATGAGAATTGGCAGGCTTTTTGCATGATAATGTTGGCAGGTATGATCAGGCATAGTGCTGTAGTGCAGCCTGCTGGTATGCAGCTGCATTGCATTTAATGGAGGTCTTTCAGAAAATCTGTTTTGTGGTCATAGCACAGGGGTAGGCAACCTGAGGCTCCAGAGCCACATGTGGCTCTTCAGACCATCTGCAGTGGCTCCCTGTGGCTGTGACAAAATAATTATACCAGATGAATTACTGTTTTCTTTACATTTTTATTTTTATTCATCATTGCCATCAGCCCATTGGAATTTGTATTCAATTGTAAAAATGTGCAGCTAATATATGGCATTAAAAAGTCAACTAAAATGTGCACCAGAGCTTTTGAAACTTACAGAAGTCTACAGTCCGGTGCCTTAACCTCTAAATTTGGTCAACTTCAAGTCTAGTTTTGAGTTTCTCTAGCTAGACGAGCTTATGTTTCCAAATCTCCTTAATATATCTTAAAAATCATATTAATAAATGCTCATTACGGCCTATTAGTAATGTTGATAGGCTAATTTAGACTTAGTATGTTGTCATTGTGAGGCTCAAAATAAGGTTAGTGGCTCCATTCCGACATTTTTTCTCTTTTTTTGATCAGAGACTTTGAATCCTTTAGCCCTCTGGAGTCACCAAAAGCGCCAAAGCATGACTTCTTCATGACATCCAGACTAGAAAACAAAGCAGCGTGGAGCCCTACTGTAAATTTACCTCTAAAGTTCTGGCTGTAAACTCCATGAGGCCAGTTTCAGTTTGATGATGATATACCAAGTAAAACTAAAATGACCAACAAAAGACACAAAATGACTAAAAAAAGACACAAAATGACCAAAAGAAGATACGAATCACACAAAATGACCAAAACAAAAAGACACAAAATAACTAAAAAAGACAAAACAAAAGACACAAAATGACCAAAAAAGACACAAAATGGCTAAAAAAGACACAAAATGACCAAAAAAGATACAAAAAGACACAAAATGACTTACAAAGACATGACCAAAATTGATGTGCTAAACAAACAAGACACAAATAAAATAGAGTCACACTAGAATAAAAACCAGAGTTGGATGACAGGATCACACACAATCACAAGATCACATTTATGTTGGTTTTTCTTTGTTTCTTTTTGGTTAGAAAGTCAGAATAAAAAAATAATTATTATTAGGTCATAGTGAAGTTGTGCTGAAAAAAAATACCAACATGGCTTTTAAACATTTTTAAGTGTTGTATACAGGCAGGATGGAAAGGATTCAAAAATGGACAAAATAGCCCCAGACTCCATAGAGTCAGTTTCATCTCAACATTTTAGAGGATACACATTGCTGTTTTTAATATTCTGTAAACAGAGATAACACACTGCACTGTATGAATGAATGAATGAATGAATGAATGAATGAATGAACCTTTATTGTCATTGCACAGAGTACAAGTACAGTACAACGAAATACTGTAGCTGAATGAGTGCATTTTACATATTACATACCAATCTGTGTAATGATCAATGACTTCACCAGAGACAATGATGTGTTTTAACTGTTGTTGTGTATAGCAAAAATCCAACATTCCATCTGCTTTCATTGATGCAGTAGTATTTAAATGGTGGTTGTAGTCAACTGAACAGTATTTCCTTTTTGCATTCTGCAGTGTAGTTTTGTCTCTATCAGGATAGAAGTTGACTGTTTTGTTATTTCACAATAGATCCAGGTGCAGCACAAGTCCCAATGGTGTTGGATTCTAACCCCAGTTGTTTTGTTTCCCCAACATACTGCACATGGGGAGTGACAGAGCAGGAATCACTGCAAGTAAACACAAAGCAGTGAAGATGTAGCACAAAAAAATATGACATATACTGCAAAAAAGGTGTGTCCAAAAACAAGATAAAAACACTAAATCTGAGGGAAATGATCTTGCTGCATGGACAGATAATTTCAATTGACAATATTTCTTAAATTAAGATTGTTAAATCTAGAAATAAGCATGTTGTACACTTAATATAATAAATTAACTATTAAAACAAGATAAATTAAAGCTGTAAGCAGCGATGAACTGGCCCGAGCAGAGTGCACTGCAACTTATTTGTTTCCTACCAAGAGAAAAAAAAATTTAGATTTAGAAGTGTTAGATAATTAGGGACCGAGCACTAATGGTGCGAGGACCCTATTGTAATTGGTCCGTCTATTAATATTATTTATCTTCAGAAAAAGTAATCGCCTTTTTGGGGGCTTTATCATATTCAAAAACTCCTCATTTTTGGAATATCCGCTGAAATTTACGTATGCTAGTGGTCCCGGAAATGGGCGTGGCAAAATGACTCAACAGCGCCCCCTTGAGAGTCAAGAAAATTAAGCCCCCCGCACAGGAGTGTCATACAGACACGAAATTTGGTACATACATATATCATAGGAAGATGCACCAAAATGTCTCAAGAACCCATACCCTAAAACGTACAGGAAGTCGGCCATCTTGGATCAAAAATGGCATTTCCTGCTGTTTTTTGCCATTTCCACGTCACATACTTTAACGAACTCCTCCTACTCCTATAGATTTCACCCGATTGACTTCAAACTTTGTCAGTACCATCACAATGCCTTTGGGATCAAAAGTTATTGAAAGCTTTCCCGCATGTCACACTATGTGGGCGTGGCATGGCGGCAAAATATGGCGTCTCGCCCAGGCGGCAATCTCCGTGCCTGAGCATGGAGGCCAACCAAAAAATCTGCCCATTCATTTCAGTGCAAAATTTGAAAACTTCTCACTTGATTTATTATCTGATTACTATCACCAGTAGGCCAATATCTGTATACTTACCTGAGCAATCTATTGGATGACGACACCAAAGATGCCGCAGAGACACTTTCGCCCCTTGGGGCCCGCGCTGTCAATCGCCTCAATCAACATTGAAGGCTTCTCCAGATGCAAGACCAGTGTATAAACAGTGTATAAACCCCCTCAAAGTCCATTCTTCTATACCGAACTGCCAGAAAGATGCAAAAGGAATTTCCAGATCAGCATAGGGGACTTCAATGCCCACAGCACATCGTGGGGATACAAAGACAACAATCAAGATGGAGATGCAGTCGAAGCCGTCATGGATCAGGGTCAGGCGTTTCGACTCAAGCCAGCCTGGCTTGAGTCGAAACGCCTGACCCTGATCCATGACGCCAAACTACCAAAATCCTTCCACAGCGCCAGATGGAAACAAGGATATAACCCAGATCTTGTCTGTGTGAGCAGCAAACTAGCATCCAGAGCTGTGAAAGAGGTCCTGGACCCCATCCCTCACTCACAACACCGACCCATCACCATAACCATCCGATCCGTTCTCCAAACAACAACCGTCCCCTTCCGTAGAAGGTTCAACCTGAGGAAAGCTGACTGGCTGTCATACCAACAGGAGATCTAAGAGTCACTCCCCAGCATCCCTCCACATCCCAACAGCTATACCACATTTACAGACCTGCTGAAAAGGGCAGCCAGATGACACATCCCAAGAGGATGCCAGACTGAGTACATCCCTGGGCTGTCAGAAACATCCAGTGACCTACTCCAAGCCTACCACACGGCATACCACGCGGACCCTTTCTCCTCCACCACCACAGAACTAGGAGAAATCCTATTAAACAACGTCGGGGAAGACCGCAGGCAAGCCTGGAAGGAGCTGATAGAAAACACCAACATGACGAACAACAGCAGGAAGGCGTGGGCCACGATTCGTCGCCTTGGTGCAGACCATACCACACCTCCCACACTTACAACAGTCACAGCAAACTCAGTTGCAGCACAGCTGGTGTTGAACGGGCGCAGCCAAACTCGCCGCAGACCCACAGGAGAATACCGCCGGACAGCGGTACCAGACCACCCACAACCAGCAAGTGCCCTTACCAAGCCCTTCGACCCAGAAGAACTTGAAGCAGCACTGTGCTCGCTGAAACCCGGGAAAGCAGCAGGAATCGATGATGTACTGGCAGAAATGATACAGCATCTGGGACCAAAAGCAAAGATCTGGCTCCTAGACATGCTGAACTCATGCATGGCAAAGAAAACCATCCCACCTGTATGGAGAAAAGCCAAGACTGTTGCAATCCCCAAACCCGGAAAGGACCCATCATCACCAAAGAGCTACAGACCGATTTCCCTCCTCTGCATAACCTACAAGCTCTACGAGAGGCTGTTACTCCAACGCCTAACACCACTTATAGACTCCAAGCTCACCAAAGATCAAGCTGGTTTCCGCCCTGGCCGCTCCTGTGCTGGGCAGCTACTGAACCTCACCCAACACATTGAGGATGGTTTTGAGCGGAAACCCATCACCGGAGCAGCCTTCATAGACCTCACCGCTGCCTATGACACTGTCCAGCACCGTGCCATGATCAGGAAACTTTTGGACATGACTGGCGACCCCGACCTCTGCCAAGTCATAAAAAGTCTCCTTAACAACAGGCGCTTCTTCGTCCAACTAAATGATAAATGAACTTGCTGATGACCTCTGCATCACCACCCAACAAGAGAGTTTTCACAAAATTGAATCCGTCCTGGAAAATGCCCTCCAAGAAATGTCCACCTACTACAATAACAACCACCTGAAACCCAACCCATCCAAAACCCAGCTATGCAGTTTCCACCTGAAAAACCAAGATGCAGGAAAAGAACTGAGCGTCTCATGGGATGGTCACAAACTCCTGAACCATCCTCACCCTGTGTACCTTGGAGTCACACTCGACAGGACACTCTCTTTCAAAACCCACCTTCAGAACACCAAAGCCAAGCTCAACACCCGCAATAACATCCTGCGCAAACTGGTCAACTCAAAATGGGGCGCTGATCCACCAACCATCCGTACAACAGCCCTAGCCCTGTGATTCTCCACAGCTGAGTATGCCTGCTCAAGCTGGAGCCGCTTCCACCACACCAAACTGGTAGACACAGCCCTCAACGACACCTGCCGCATCATCACGGGCTGTATAAAGACAACGCCAGTCCCGTGCCTCTATGCACTTGCCGGCATTGCCCCCCCTCACATCAGACGTTCCATCGTCGCCCAAGATGAGCGGAGAGCACAGGAGTCCGACATGAGGCACCCCCTATACGGACACACAGCACCCCCATCCAGACTGAAATCCAGGGCCAGTTTCCTACATACAGTACCTCCTCTCCAGTCCACCAAGGAAACGGCACGGACCAACATCTGGAGGGTTGAATGGCACCAACTCCACACCCAAGCCCAAGAATGGATGGAGAGAGGAATAACTCCCACTGAATGCCTATAAATGAAAAAAATAGAATGTAAAGAATCGTATGATTTGGGGCGTGACTACAGGTCACTGACAAGGCGAGCCGGCACCAGGAGAGAAGCAGAGCAATGCGTATCCACGGCAACGTGTCAACAAAGTTATATATGACGTTATATAGATAGAAAAGAAGACGTTTACCGTTTTGGTCTCATAACTTTGACGCTTTCACTCTGTATTTTCACTTAATGACAGTTTCTTTGAACGTTTTGTTCAGTAAAAATGTCTTGTTCAGTGTTTGGTTGGACTAACAGACACTCCAAGGAGTCACTGCTCAGTTTTCTGAGGTAAGAAAGATACATTTTGTTTTTGTTTGTTTGCTAGCCAAAACTAACATCCCAGTTAATGCTCCAATTAATGCTAACATGAATTAGCAGCGGCTTCTCTCAGTCAGATTTCCGGTGTAGAGAGGCTGTAGTCAGTGTCGTCAGATCCCTCACGCTCCGCCACAGTCCAATTATGGTCTGCTCCGCGTATCGGACACAAGATGGCGACGCAAGATGGCGACGAGTATAACGTTGAACTCGATGCTTCCAACGGGCAGTCCACAAAACAATGGGTGACGTCACGGTGACTACGTCCATTATTTATATACAGTCTATGGTCTCGCCATAAAACACGAGATCCATATAACTTTCCCATTCTTTGTCCCATCTGCTCCAAACTTCTCATGCTTCATCAGAGTCCAGCCCTTAACACTTCTAAATAACAAAATTTCATAAAGCCCCGCCCCTTATGCTTTATCCATGAACTTTTGATCCCAAAAGCCTTGTGATGGTACTGACCAAGTTTGAAGTCAATCAGGTTAAATCTGTAGGAGGAGTTCATTAAAATATGAAATGTGGTCATTTAATGAAAGTGGGCGTGGATATAGCATAAGGGGCGGGGCTTTATGAAATATTATGATTTAGAAGTGTTAAGGGCTGGACTCTGATGAAGCATGAGAAATTTGGAGCAGATCGGACAAAGAATGGAGAAGTTATAACGATCTCGTGTTTTATGGCAAGACACCATATTTTGTCGCCATGCCACGCCCACATAGTGTGACAGTTGGTAAAGATTTGAACTTTTGATCCCAATGGCCTTGTGATGGTACTGACCAAGTTTGAAGTAAACTAACCCTAGCCCTAACCCTAGTTAGGGTTAGGGTTAGGGTTAGTCGTAACCCTAACCCTAACCCTAATTAGGGTCAAAATTTATTCAAATCTTTACCGACAGTCACACTATGTGGGCGTGGCATTTCGCCAAAATATGGCATCTCGCCATAAAACACGAGATCGTTATAACTTCTCCATTCTTTGTCCGATCTGCTCCAAACTTCTCATGCTTCATCAGAGTCCAGCCCTTAACACTTCTAAATCATAATAATTCATAAAGCCCCGCCCATTATGCTATATCCACGCCCACTTTCATTAAATGATCACATTTCATATTTTAATGAACTCCTCCTACAGATTTAACCTGATTGACTTCAAACTTGGTCAGTACCATCACAAGGCCTTTGGGATCAAAAGTTATTCAAATCTTTACTGACAGTCACACTTGTAAAGGTGTTGTTAAGTTGTGTTCCCCAAAGCCCTGTGATGGTACCGACCAAGTTTGAAGTCAATGGGATTAAATCTGTTGGAAAAGTTATGTAAAGTATGCAACGTGATCATTTTATGAAAGGGGGCGTGGATAAAGCATAAGGGGCGGGGCTTTATGAAAAAATTGTAATGTAGAAGTGTCAAGGGCTGTACTCTGATGAAGAATGAGAAGTTTGGAGCAGATGGGACAAAGAATGGAAAAGTTATAACGATCTTGTGTTTTATGGCGAGATGCCATATTTTGCCGCCATGCCACGCCCACATAGTGTGACTGTCAGTAAAGATTTGAGGTTGATTGGGTAAAATCTGTAGGAGTTTGTTAAAGTATGCGGCGTGGACTGGTCACATAGTAATTATCCAACACGCTCTAGTGATTAGTGCTCAATGTTCCCCGGACAAATACTGAATTTGGAAAAACTGCTTTCAGTTTTTCTGCTGCATCTACCTGGAGCATCTTACAACATTCACTCAAACTCAACACAATTATAACTCTGGGCCAGTTTAAAATTATGATAACTAATAAATCTGCCTTTCACTGCAACTGTTTTAAATTTTTTTTGACTGACATTTTTTCTCTGTAATCTGTTTTGTGTTTTTCTCTGTAATCTGTTTTGAATTTTCTCTGCACTCTGTTTTGTGTTTTGTGTTTTCTCTGTACTCTGTTTTGTGTTTTCTCTGTACTGTTTTGTGTTTTCTCTATACTGTCAACATCATTGTAAATGACGGGTTGCCCTCAATGATTCCTTGAGAAAATAAATAAAGGATAAATGAAATAAAAATAAAGGGACGGCACATCAGCACATTCTGGTGATAAAAGCATCAGCAAACATAATGGAACTATATGTAATTATATCCTACAGGTATCTTGTATATTTACTGGAAGAAAACCACAGGGAGACTGAGCAAGAACTTTATTGAAGCAAATACATTAAAACAGTATACCTATAAGACCTTCAGATAGTGATCATAACAGTCACTAATTGTTACAGAGGTGAAATAAAGCATCAACTGAGAAGTTTTAAAAGCTCGATTTCTGCATCAAATTTCAAATAAACTGCATTCAAAATGACAGTAACATAAATACCTTCTAAATCCAACCATGTACACTGAAATGAGGCAAGAAACAGAAAAGTTAAGTGAATACAGTGAAGTTAACACAATTCCACATACGCATAACTAAATATACACAGAATTCTACAGAAGCCCTGAGAGGCCAGGGACATTTTCTTTTTTTTCTTTTTCTTTTTTTTTATCAGGGAAACAGATTGAAAAAGTATTCTTGCCAAGTAAAAAAAAAGAAAGAAAAAGTTTTTCCAGGTTAATTTTACCTTTTAAAGTTATTCATTTTTGGCAAGTGAAAACTCCTTCTTTTGTCAGGCTCATTTTTTAAAGTAACTTTTTCATCTATGAAAACTGATTTGGCAGAGAAATGTTTGTTGTTGTAATACCCATCGCAGCCACAAGGCTGAAGTGCACAACAAAATATGTTCTAAATAGAACGTAAAGCATTTGTTTTTTTCTTCCACATAAGTAACAGTAAAGTTAAATAACTTGCATAAATTGTGTTTTGAGTGCATGAAATTAAAACTCACCAGGAAGAAAACATGAATGCTTTTAGTCCTATTTATAACATGGGTCACTGGTACACTCTGCGTTTTGTGGCCAAAATGAGTACTACAGTAACAAAACAGTAGAAAAATTATCCTGACAAAAAAATACAAAAAGACCTGTTTCCACTACTGACAAACATGTAAGAAAAAAAATGCTTTGACAAAACCTTCTTTCATCTGGCAAAATTCTATTTTTTTTTAAAATCAGTTTCAGATATGAAAAAAGTAAGAAACATAGAAAAAACATCAAAATCAAACTGAGAAAAATGGATAACCCGATTTGTTTTCCCTCTCACGGCTTCCGTACAGTTACATCAAGATACACCCTTTTTTTTTTGGCTTATTTTTAAAAGTACAAATGGTTTTCAAAACTTTCAAAACTACGGGGTAGACCTGCCCAAATAAATATGAATGCCACAAGTTAGAAGCAGATAAGACCTTATTCAAATGCACAACAGATTGTGGTAGCTCTCTATATTAGATACAAAGGAAGATGAGTGGTAAATGCAGTGGGTGTTAATTCCTGATATTATGCTTGCATTAGGATTTATTTATTTAAGTGGGATAACAGAAAACACAAACATTACTACGAAAAGCCCTGATGACCCGATTCCCTTTGAACATTTGGTTTTTGTAGATTTTCCTGAACAAACTTCCATAGAAAACAGATCATCACAAAGACTATAAATGTATACATTTTAATAGAGCCAAAGAATAAAAATGATATGAAGGAATGTAAAATGCAATGCAGTTAAGGACTAAAAGGCCTCGGTGTCTTCAAGTGCTGCAGCTCGGCCTTCAGCATTTTATTCTCCATTACCTGAAAGGCATTGCAAGTCTTCAGTTTATGGAAATATTCCTTCTTTCTCTTGCTCCTTTTCTGGCAGAATCCCTGTTCAAAGGGATATATCCTCCTTGTAAAATTTACTGATAATAACCCTGACCTGAAATAAGGTTTTTCTTATTACTGGTGGTGGCGCATTGGATAATTCAGAGCCAGAAACATTGACATCATTGTGTAAACACATTTTACAGCAAGGACAAGGAGTGTTTTGTGCAAGTGTGTATTTATGTGTGTGTGTGTGTGATTTTGTGTCTGTATAAGCAAAACCAGAGTCCTCAAGACACCCCAACAGAAGCAGACAGACACAGTCCAAACAAACCGAGGGGTCACTCCACTTTGTGTCGGTAGATGTCTTTTAAGGCTCTGAGCTCCTCAATGAGAGTCTTGTTTTGATTTTCAAGCACAGCCACACGATTTTCGAGGCATTTGACATATTCCTTCTTCTTTCGTCGACACTCCCGGGCCGCTTCCCTGGAATCAACAACAGTTACCGTGAAAAAACAGGCCTTGACATCTTGGCTTTTCTCCCAGTTGCAACAGAGAGCTCATTCTAACCATGAATCAGTTTACACCAAGGGAAAAACAAAGCTTGCATTACAGGAGTGGCGACAAGGTTTTCTCACGTGGGCACACAATGTTGAGATGAGGGTGATTATGGACGTGTTTGTGACATCAGATACCTTTGGAATAGGACTTCACATAATAGAGTCAACCGACAGAGGAGGACAAAAACAACAACAGGGGAAAAAGCATCCAAGAAGATATACTTATGAGTGATGGTAGTAAAATCATCATGTGGGAGGACAGGGAACATGCAAACTCGACGAGTGTGAGTCAGTGCTGGTGGTGACACAAAGCTGTTTACAGAAAACACAGTAAGTTCTACACTGCAAATAAGGTGTGTCTAAAAACAAGATAAAAACACTACATCTGAGGGAAATGATCTTGCTGCATGGACAGATAATTTCACTTGACAAGATTTCTTAAATTAAGATGGTTAAATCTAGAAATAAGCATGTTGAACACTTAAAATAAGAAATTAACTCTTAAAACAAGGTAAATCAAAGCTGAAAACAGTGATGAACTGGCCCGAGCAGAGTGCACTGCAAATTATTTGTTTCTTACCAAGATAAAAAAAAAACCTTTACATTTAGAAATGTCAGATAATTGATCTTGTTTTAAGAGTTATTTCTTATTTTCAGCGTTCAACATGCTTATTTCTAGATTGAACAATCTTAATTTAAGAAATATTGTCAAGTGAAATTATCTGTCAATGCAGCAAGATCATTTCCCTCAGATTTAGTGTTTTTATCTTGTTTTTAGACACACCTTTTTTGCAGTTTACAGACAGCAGAGAAAAAGCACGTTCAAACCAATAGGCAATTCTTCACTTAATTTGCACTAGGTTGTATATAGTTTATTGTATATTGTTAAATGTCTTTTTCTATTAGATTGTTTATTTTTGATCTTTATCTAAAAGGGAAATAATTTTGTGTGCAATTTTTGTGGTCGGCTGTAACAAAGAAATGTCCCCGCTGTGGGATTAATAAAGTTGAATCTAATCTAATCTAAAGTACAACCCCCATTCCAAAAAAGTATTTTAAAAATGTTGCTTAAAACAAATGAAACTGGTTGGTTACCCCTCTGAATTTTGAATATGATGATGATGTTTTTCTAGCATCCCAACTCTTTGTAATCAGGGTTGTAACTCATTTTGCTCACCAGCAAACCAGACCTCTCCACATACAACTGACCTACTCATAAACATGAGTTCTAAAAGTTGGTTAGCCAGCTCACTCTTCTCTCCAAACATTCATTACAGAGAAGATAATGGGGAGTCAAACAACCTAAGAATTATCAGCTAAACACTCTGGATAGAGGAGAATCATGTGGTGGAATGATGTCAGGCTTGTGATTCTTATTATTACATGCAGTTATTGGCAAACATTGTCATTTGGTATTTGCTTCTGTGTATTACACAGTAGGCAGAGCAGAAAGGGCATTGGATTGGAGTAGAAGGAAGACTGATGTGTTTAGGGCAGAACCATTATCAACATCTGAAAGTTCAAATAGCAATCAGTGGTGGAAAAAAGTATTCAGATCCCTTACTTAAGTAAAAATACTAATACCACACTGTGAAATGACTCCACTACAAGTAGAAGTCCTGCATTCCAAACTTACTTAAGTAGAAGTACAAAAGTATCACCATCAAAATGTACTTAAAGTATCAAAAGTAAAAGTACTCGTTATGCAGAATAGACCCGCTCAGATTGTTAAATATATTCAAAATATATTATTTGATTATTTGTACTGATGCATTTATGTAAGAATCATTTTCATTGTGTAAATATGGGGCTAATTTTAACTACGTAATATACTGCTATGAGGTTGAATAAAAAAAAAAAAAAAGTCCAATCATTTTAAATTGATCATGTTTATATGTTCAATCTCAATCTGAAAAGTAATTAAAGCTGTCAGCTAAATGTAGTGGAGTAAAAAAAATACAATATCTGCCTTAAAATGTAGTGGAGTAGAAGTATTAAGTTATGTAAAATGGAAATACCCAAATTAAGTACAAGTACCTCCATATTGTAAGTACAGTACTTAAGTAAAAGTACTTACTTTAATTCCACCACTGATAAAAATATATAATGGTGGATATTCATTTAATAACAATGGAATGTTATCGCTAAGGTTGAGACAATTTACCAAGATAAATTATAGTATTTATGCTAAACTAAGCTGAGTGGCTACTGGCTGCAGCTTGTGGTATCAATTTTCCCACCTAACTTTCTACAAGAAAGTAAATAAGATAATTTCCCAAAATGTTTTACTATTTCTTTAAAATACCTTTAACCTATTTTTGGCATTCTATACTACTATTTCATGTTCATAACAAGGCAACATGTTTACTGATACTATTATGTTTAATGTAGGAGACTGTCCTCCCCATATAGGTCATTTATAGAAGCAGCTTATTGCAATCTAAAAACAAAAAAAAGTGGCCTCCGGGAAAGTCTCAGGCCACACCCTCTCAAAAGTCCGCTCGCTCTGTGTGTCTCCACTACAAGTTAGCCCCCAGAGGGATTTAGAGACTCCAGAGGTGACGTATGGTTTTCACCGTCACTAACTGTGCACAACATCAGCAGCTGAAAGCAGCATGGCTAATTATGCACTGATCATACACAAAGTGATTGTGAATTAACGGCATCGCTAACTGTGCACAGAGTGTCCGGTGCTTGTTGTAAACAAACAGAGATCGCTAAGTGAACACCTCCTGTAGCAGCAGCACATACACACTGTACTGCTACAGAGCTAACTGTAGCTAACTGCTGGCTCGTTATGAAGAGTAAGAAGGAGTTGCTGGATTTGTCTCCAGTCGCTTTCTTGAAAAATAGTCGCTAAGGGGGTCTGAAAAGTCACTAAGTTGGGAACACTGCTTTGCCGGCTTTAACAAATGGTGTGTGTTGTTGTTGTGTAGAGTACTACATCACATCCCGCTTAGCGATCTATCCAATCAGTAACCAGGCTGTTTTCAGGGGAGAAAAAAGTCCCTGCTCTTCTACAGGGACGAAAAAAGTCCCGACAAAAGCCGGCTCCGGACTGCTCATATTCAAATTAGGGGTGTTCGCCGAGTGAGACCCGTCTAATTCCGGGTATTGTCCGGCTATTACCTGGTAGTGGAAACAGCCCTATACAAACATACTTTTTAAAACCCAAACCATGATGCTTTCTTATAGCTAACCAAGTAGTTTTGGTGCCTAAAGCTAACCAACATTACCCATGACTCTAAAATGGCAACCATTAGTTTTAGGTAGGTAGAAAAAAAAACAACAACACTTCTGGGTCACATTTGAAGTTAGAATCAACAACATATTTAGTCCTGGGTTGGAGGCCTTTTTGTAATATACCTAATATTAGCCTTTTTGTAATATACCTAATGTAACAGCCGATTTATCGTCCAGGACCTCATGTCTAAGCTGATGAGTGTAAATGGTCCTCTCTACCTGTTCTTCATCAAGCGGAGCTCCCTCTTTTGTAAGGTGTTTGTGGATTTGCTGTCCCCTGCGACCCCTTGTGGGAGGCTCGAGCTGGTTTTACTGAGCTGGCAGGCAGTCAAGTCACCTGAGGTGCCTGGGGAGACACGAAACATGTCAGTCAATGGGATTGGGTTGCATCAGTTATTTGTAAATCTGGTATGAAGCTTGTGTGGAAAATCCTTCTGAAGTTCAAACAACCAATAATGTGCTAGTCTGAAACATTCTGAAAACCTGTTAATTTACACCAATGCGACTGCATGACACAATGTATTGTTTCGATAGTAACAGCTCTCTACTTCTGTTAATATTACTGGCTTTTCAGGCTTTTTTTGTAGCTGGATATAATTTGTAGCATTTTAAAATATCTTAATTGACTACAATTACAATCAACTTTCATGAACTGAAAACCCACTGTGAAAAGTTAAATGTCCTAGGATGAAAGCACAAAGCACACCATGGTAATGACCTATCAATCAAAAAATGTAAACTAAATAACCACGCCAAAAGCATACCATAAGAACATCATTTATAAGAAGAACATCACAATGTATTGAAGAAGACCTGAAATTATCAATTGAGACCATTAACTCATTAGGGAAATGTTTACTGAGGTAATAAATCAAGTGAGAAGTAGGGAAATTGTCTCATAGACCATCAACAACCTGACTTCTTTTTGCAGCTGAGCGGAGTTGCCCCCTGCTGGCCATTAGAAAGAATACAGATTTAAGGCATTTCCACATTGGTTTCACTTTTCAGACCCAGAGGATGCTGCTTGGTGTAATTAGGAAAAACTAATCTATACGTTGTGTTTGAATTTTCAAAAATGCGACAGCGGCGTAACAGTGTGTCTATTTTTTTTTTTTTTTTTGAGTGGCAGATAAAATTATAACATGTGGCCTTAATAATCCTGTAACTCCTTACCTTGTCACATGACTTTTGTTATAAACCTCTAGTTATCAGAGATTCCATTAGACTTTATCAGAAAATAAAATAAATTATCAGATCAGAGTGCAACAACTAATCGATTAATCGTTTAAATAATCAACAGATTATTCGATAATAAAAATAATCGTTAGTTGCAGCCCTATTAATATAATATCAGGTTACTTATATTATATGTATTTATTGTATATGTATATGTAGCCACTGTTAGTATTACATTACCTCTGGACTGCTTTTTCAGACCCAGAGCTAAGGGAGCTGGCTCCCTCTACAGGTATTACAGAGGTAAATAGAGCACCTAAGTTTGGTTTAGGAAATATGAAAACATACTACGCTATGTTTTGTTTGGAAAATCCACTATTTTGTTTGATTAGAAAGAAATATAGTGATGGTGAAGTATTCAGGTGCTTTGCTTATGTAAAAGCAACAATTCCATACTGTGAAATACTCTGTTACAAGAAAAAAAGAAGTAGAAAAAAGTATTTAAGTTTAAATAGGAAGATGACTCCCACTGCCTTACCTCTTATTTCTGTTTTTGTTCTCTGTATTCTGTATTTGTTCATACATTCTATGTAAAGCGACTTTGATTATCTTTTAAAGCGCCATATAAATTTGATCACTTATTAGGGCCACGGGGCAATAGCACCAAGCACTGGTCCTATACAGCAATAGCTGTAGGGACCACTATTGTTATACTGTGGATTTTTTCTTGTTATACTGTGGATTTTTTCTTGTTATACTGTGGATTTTTTCTTCTTCTTCTTCTTTCTCTTCCGGAGGCAATTTCGTCCCGCTACTACTCTTGTAGTACACAGTACAATTTTGCATTGAAGTGAATGGGACGGACGAAAAAAAATGAGCAAAAAAGAACAATAATTGGAGATTTTCAAACGTCAACCAACAATAATGAGAATTATTAGCCGTAGCTAAAACAGATTCTCAAGGTTTCAAAACTTTTATTTATCACATGCTCATTCAGTGCATGTAATGCTGAGTCACATTTAAAGCTTTACTAAAAAGAAAATAAATAGATATAACGAGATAGTGTCAGTGAATAGATTCCACATTTCATTCTCTACTTTATGGCATCAAATAACACTGACAAATAATGAAATTCACTATGAGAAATCTGAGAATTCTTCTGTTCATTGTTTGATCAGTGCTTGTAAAAGTCCCTCGCCCTCATATCGCGTATTACATTGATGATTAATTCTGTGATATGGTGTCATCACAAAAGGAACTGCATCTAATCACAGCGTAGCTGGTGACTGACGTCAGTGACCATCTTATTCACTGGTTTACATTTACATGTCGCTGCTGGGGGCCTGTTCCAGGAAAAGAAGTGACGTCAGCTACTGCTGCTATGTGCTCTGAGTGGGCAGAGCCGTGAAGCATTTCAGAGAGAGAGAGAGAGAGAAAGATAGAGAGAGCAGTGGAGAGAGAGAAAGAGAGAAACAGGGAGAGAGCATGACTGAGAAGACTAGCAAACCCTGTGAAAATGTTTCTTATTGAAGTAAGCTTGTTGCTTCTGATAAAATGAGACTAATATTTCAAAGGTCCTTTGTTACTTTTTTTAGAGGAGGCTACTCATGATGTCATTTCAGTACATATTCAGTACATATTCAGCTTTGTAATAGCGGTTTTGGAAAAAATGTTTAAAAAAAACAAACAAACACGTAACGTCCGAAAAGCCAAACTGCAAATTTCCCCACATTGAGAGTGTACTTTAAAAATTCTATTTTGAGAGAACAACAATGTTAAAAAGCTGCCCCCCCCCTTCCCTTTTTTTCTTTTTAGATATGTTAGTAAATTAAATGACAAACATACCTGTTTCTGTCTCCTCCCCAGTTACAGCCATACTGTTTCTACTCCCAGGTTTTTCCAAGAGAGACTGTCTCCTTCAGAGTCTTCCTCTGACTGAAATGTTACCACAGCCAACAGCGAGGCTGTGTGTGCAATTTACAATTAGAGGCATTGACATCACCATGACATCACTGGCCTCCTGATGTCAACAGTATAGTTTGCTCTCTCCAACACAGCGCTATGAGTCAGGGGCTCTGCTGTTTGTCTTCGGGAAGGAATTTTTCTTCAGGGAGTCGGGAGCACAACACTAAAGAAGCAGCTCAGTGAAGATGGACAGTCAGCAGAGACATGGATGATTCAAGAATTCAAGCACTCAAACCATTTTTTACAGTTATAAGTTCATTGTGTAAGCCAGAAATAACATTTGCTTTAACCTCAATGGAATATCAAGATAAGAATCATTGGGGAAAAGGGTTTAATAAAGAGCTGCAACAATTATTCGATTAACCGACAATAATCGATTATTAAATGAATCGTCAACTATTTTGATTATCAAATAATTGGTTTGAGCAATTTTTTAAAGACAATAAGTCCAAATTCTCTGATTTCAGCTTCTTCAATGTGAATATTTCTGGTTTCTTTGTTCCTTTTTGACAATAAACTGAATATCTCTTTGGTTTGTGGACAAAACAAGAGATTTGAGGACGTCATCTTGTATTGATATTGATCATTGATATTTTTATACATTTTATTGACCAAACAACTAGTCGATTAATCGTTTGAATAATCAACAGATTATTCGATAATGAAAATAATCGTTTGTTGCAGTCCTAGTTTAATATAATATCAGGTTACTCATATTAGATGTATTTATTGTATATGTATATGTATATGTATATGTATATGTAGCCACTGTTAGTATTACATTACTGCTTTTTCAGACCCAGAGCTAAGGGAGCTGGCTCCCTCTACAGGTATTACAGAGGTAAATAGAGCACCTAAGTTTGGTTTAGGAAATATGAAAACATACTACGCTATGTTTTGTTTGGAAAATCCACTATTTTGTTTGATTAGAAAGAAATATAGTGATGGTGAAGTATTCAGGTCCTAAAGCAACAATTCCATACTGTGAAATACTGTTACAAGAAAAAAAGAAGTAGAAAAAAGTATTTAAGTTTAAATAGCAAGATGACTCCCACTGCCTTACCTCTTATTTCTGTTTTTGTTCTCTGTATTCTGTATTTGTTCATATATTCTATGTAAAGGGACTGTGAGTATCTTTTAAAGTGGCATATAAATTTGATCACTTTGATCAAAAAAGGAAGATGGAACATTTTTTTTAGATCGCTCTAACAAAGCTATTTTTTAATTTTTCTTTTAAAAAATCATATGTAGACGTTCAGGAAGAACTCGGGACGCTCAAAGTGAAGTCAGATCAATGATAGGTATTATTGTTTTGCCAAAAATGCTTTCTGTTCGAGGCCAGAAATTCTACCTGTCAATGTTCCAGGACATTAGCAGGTGTCACTTAATTCTGTTGATTGCTTTGATCTGATTGCCTTTGATGTTTGATGTGATTACAGTTACAGATACACACACACACATGCGTGTAAGCACGCACACTCCTCACACATGCATACACATGCTTCAAACACACACACACACACACATTTTGAAGTTAAAGGGCATAGTTTGAAATCTCTGAAGAATCTCATCATAGTGTACACACACCGGCAGTAGCCCCCGTGGCCCTTTCAAAATTTCCCCAGAGGAAATTTTCTAGTTCTTATTCTTCCGTTTCTTCCGTGGTGTTTTTTCAGTCAACAACTCCTCCCAGAGTTTTGGTCACACATACACAAAAAAGGTATCAAATCGACCGGCTCACCCATGACAAGTGTGCTATGACTTTTCTAAGGGTTTCGACAAACGGTTTTCAAATTATTGGGCAAAAACATGTCAAAAAATCCCCCCAATGTAACCCTATGGAGAGTCTAGAGCAGGGATTCCCAAAGTGTGGTGCATGCACCCCTGGGGGTGCAGCTAGGTTTACTGCTGACAGCTGGTAGCGGCGCCATCATCTAAACAACAACAACAACAACGGTTGTTTCATGACGTTCACAACCACAACTCTACGCTTCATCACTGGTAATAAAAAGGTTAAAAAATGCTGTTTCTTGTTTCTAAATGATCATAGAGTAGTTAAAGTGTTAGATCCATGGGTTTGCCGTGACACGGAGCAGAGACCTGCAGTCCAGTGTCTCTCTGAAGCAGAGGATGGCGGTCGTTTTAATTTACGTCAGTCTTCTCAGACAGCCCACAAACATTGGAAGACTTTCTGATCATATCCTTGTCCAGGTTTCTTTGTCTTTTCTTTTCTTTTCTTTTTTTAAAAAAAAAAACGTTGGTTAAAAAGTGCTGTTCTGGCCTTTATTTGTTCATGTAAACAATGCCACCGGCCATTAGCTATATGAGACCGACTATTTATTGAGGAAATACGGTAAATAACCATCACAATTAATTATGTAAAATAAAACCAACATAGCAGTCAGAAATACTTAAGAATCAATGAATCAATAAAGGCCTGATCCAAGCCCAGGCTGGATCAAAACATTAAAAACATTTGTGAGCTGTCTGAGAAGACTGACATAAAAGAAGACGACCGCCATCCTCTGCTTGTATTTAAAAGTGTTTAACAACTCTATTCAAAGATTTGTGTATTTTAGACTTAATATTATAAAGTAATGTTATATTTTAGTCTTAATATAATTTTATCTCAGTTTTATATTTCATTACTATCTAAAAAATAATTTCCCTATCATAAAAACTTATAATTTCTATTATTTTTATGTTTAAATTAGTATATATAGCCAAAGCAGAGTGAGCGCAATTACTGCTTGGTTTTGAGTTGGATTTTGTGTTTTTATATAATTATTTCTCTGAAATAAAACAAAATTGAAATCTAAAACTTTGACACAAGATAAAACAGACATCAAGGAGTTCATTTTTAGTTAGAACTCAATTTTGACTAAAAATGTAGTTTACTGCAGTTACCTGTAGATCATACCTCACATACTTACATACTAGTTGAGTTAAAATATTAATTTACATTTAATCCACTGAATAAAAAATAATTGATATATTTTAAGTCCAAAGGCATATCCGTTTTGACAAACTAATTTACATTTGACATTTGGTCCAGTGTAATTTGGTCCAGTGTACATTTAACTTGGTCCTCTCTTCATGTGATTCGGTCTGGATTTGGTTTCTTCTTTTACAAGATTCTGATATCTATATTAATTTATGTATGTTGCTTTCCTGCAACAATGACATTAAGAAATTCCCATGCATAACAAAAAAACCTATTTCGTAAAATGCCAACTTAGTGAACCTACCTTATGTCTCATATAGAATTAAAAGTGGAGTCAGCGATTCCAATCCAACATACTTATCAATCAATTCTGATGTTTTGTAGATGGTGTTAACAAAGGGCTTGTTCACTGTCTGTGGAGCTGTGTGAAACTGCAGGGATATTGGGGTGTTGTGGCTGAGCTGTCTCTTATTTTTGGTGTTCCAATAGATTTTAACCCGGTGTGTCTCATACTTGGACTTCCAGACTGTCATATTGAGAGTGTCAAACACAGGAGGCTATTCAATATATTGACTTTTGCTGCCAGAATAAACATTTTGCTCTTCTGGATCAAGGACACTGCCCCATCCAAAAAATCGTGGCACAATCTCATTATGGACTGCATACCCAGTGAATACATCTCTTGTATGCTGCACTCTTCTGTGGACGCTTTCTATAAAGTATGGGGCCCTTATCTGGAACATATTGGACCTGTTCTCTCATCCTCCGTACTACGAGGGTTCCCCCTAAGGACCTAGATGCTATCTACCTTCCAGACTGGTTTTGGGGTCTGAGGTATTGTGACTGTTTTAATGTGCTGGCTACTCCTTATTTACTTTTTATTATTTTATTTTCATTTTTATTTCCCATACATCGACTCATACCTTGTAATGTCTTACCTGAGCTGTGTTATTGTCTGTTCTGTATATAAAATCAAAATTAAAAATATTATTTAAAAAAACAATGGGCTTGCTCATCAAACATGCTCCACTTTCTGTGTGGTCTAGCTCCCATGAGAGATCGTTTTGTTTCATTACAGCATAATAATATCCTCTGACATTAACAGAGTTGCTACAGAAAACCCTGAGCAACTTTCACAGTTCTCTTTTTCTCTACTACCATCTTAATTATTTAGTAGCACTGGTCAGGGGTTACCTGGCAATGTTGTCTGTGGGCCATCCAACTTCCTTCTGTCCCTATGAGTTCTTAATGGAAGCTGTGGTGCTTCTGTGCTTCTCATGGCCATAGAGAGCAGGTTCTGTGTCCCCTTACATGGCAACATGGCAGGACATCCCTCAGAAAATCCAACTGGTGGATAAAAAGGTTATCAAGTACATAAGATGGATCAGAGTTTTTTACACACGCTGTAAAAAATGTCTGTAGATTTTACGGTGAAAAACTGCTAAAACATGACAGTAAAAGACCGTAAAATGATAAATGGGTTAATTCAGCTTCAGTAACAATGAAACACTGTAAATGTATATATCAGCCAAAACAGTATTTTTTTTTTACAGTTTTGCTTTTTGAAAAATACATAACTCCACTGTAAAATACACTGTAATATGTATTTAATGTAATATAGGCTATACAAAAACCATCCCTGTAATTTTTGCATTTATTTTTTGTAACAATACTTTTTCTCACTGTTAAATGTACTAAACACCATATCTCAAACAAAAATATACTGTAATATTTAATGGTAAAATCTTTAATTTATGCTTTTTTCATTTATAAAGTATTTTTTTGTCAATTATATGCCAAAACAGCATTTAATTTGATGGATAAACCTTTTATTTATACAGTAAAAATGGAATAAAATGGCAATCTTAAACGTGAAATGAACAGTGCTAATATCTTTTTACCGTAATATTAAAAAAAGTTCTACCGCATTTATTACGGTAAAGTTCTGGCAACCACAACAGTTTTTTTTTTACAGTGGAACCTGGTTGGGATTATGGCAGCAATAAAAACATTATTCTCTCTGACAGTTCTATAAAACATATAAGTCTGGTTGTCAAGAGTTACCTGGCAGTGGGGTCAAACAATAGTTCTGTGCCTCCCCGTAGTATTGACAGGTCCTTGATGGAGGCTCAGGCTGTGGTGTCATGGCCATGCCTGACACGTTCATTGTCCTCTCACGCAGGAAGTTAATGGCAGCGTCATGACATAACCCATCTGGGATGGTAAAACGTTAAAAATGCAGAGTAAATAATCAACGATCAGGCAATTTAATTACACAGCCTGTGGTTGAAGCGACAAGAAAGCTCTTTTGATACAGTACACTGTAAAAAACGGTTGTAGAAATAACAGTAAAACACTGTCAAATTACATCAGAAATAGGATGTAAAATTAAAAATTGTATATCACTGTAGTAGACACTTTTAATTACTGTAAATCGAAGAATAGCACAATATTTTACTTTTTTCTGTCATAAACTGGACAAAACGCACAGTTTTGTTGTAAAAATATAACATTTTCATGCAAAATTTATGGAGAAATGCCATGATGTCATGTGTGAATGAATGACACAATAACAATAAAATAACGGGAATATTCAGTCTAAATCACAGTCTTTGCTGATATTTACATTTAAATTTAGAGGAGAAAACCCACTGACTGTCATTTTTAAATTCTGGCAACCACAGCTGCCGGTATTTTACCGTAAATTAAACAGATTCTTTTTTACAGTGTATGCTACATTTTTCTTAAAGGTAGACTTGCAGCTTTCTGGAAAAGACAAAGAAAACCACCAGAATTTGAACAAACAGCCCCTCTCGTGCACCTCTCCCCTCCCTGGCCTAAGTCCCTCCCTGGCATATGAGTATTAGCACAAATATTAGTCATAAATTTCAATCATCCTGGTTATGACTGTCATCCTGATGCTGTTATACAGTACAGTGGTAAATCTGTGAGAATTAGCATACTGGTTTTCTTTGCAGACGTGTGGCCTTTGATGTGACATACTGTGATACAAGGATTGAGCTTGCCAAATAAACACGAGCACTGCAACATTTTCTCTCCATCTCCTTAATGCTTTGCCGATATTGACACATGTTTTATTGCCTCTATTGGGAGACTCTTTTTCATAAGTCTGTCTTCTTTCTCAGCCTGCTTTAGCAGTTGTTTCCAATGTTGGAATAGAAACTTTTTTTCTGTAGGATTTTCAGCTATTGAATCAGGCATCTGCTTTTAAGAACAGTCAATAGGAATGCCTGCTTTCTGAAATGACATGTGATTGAACAAAGTCTCCAGTCACTAGATTTTTAAAGCCTGACAGCTGAGTCAAGAGAAGGTACAAGATCATATGCTGAACAAGGTTAGAATAGTTTTGGATATTTCATTAGTTTTAGTTTTAGTTTTGTTGTGATTTTTTGTTTTCAATTCAGTTAGTTTTAATGAGTTTTTAGAATGAGTTTGCTAGTTTTAATTAATTTTTATTTTTTGGAAAATGCTTAGTTTTAGTTTAGTTTTTATTGGTTTTAGTGTTAGTTTTAGTTTTTTTGTAATGGGGTATTTGCTGGGTGTGAGATTCAATAAGGTCACAATAAATGTTTCCTTTATTTCCTTTGTCTGATCCATTTCAGCCCCAATAAGTTTATTAAGTCATGAAACCAGATAGATGAAATAGATTTCATATCAATCAAAAAGGTTTACGTATGAAAAAAGTTGACAAAGACGTAAACAAAGGACGTTTTCACTATAATCTTAGTTAGTTTTGTAACCACAAAATACAGTTTCAGTTAGTTATCGTGTTTTTTTCAAACTCTCGTTTTTATTTTCTAGTTTTCGTTATTTCGTTAGTTTTCGTTAACTATAATAACCTTGATGCTGAAAAGTCATTATGACATTTTTGACCAATGACAAAAAAAAAAAAACACTGCATAAAACAGCTTTCATGTTCGACTTTTTAAAGTGTGATACGACTTTTTGAAATATTTCAGCCTAAACAGTTTGATGTTTCAGATGGAGGGGGTAAGCAATATAATGAGTCATGAAAAAGAAAAAAAGAAAAATATCACAGGACTTTTAGCACTATCTTTTGTAGTTGTGCTGAGGATTTTCTCACAAATATCCTGATTAAACTGCCCTATCATTATGATTTTGTACTTATTTCATGCTTCTTTCTGAAGCATGATGTATACGTAATATGCTGTGTATTTCTTTAATGGGCAAGTTTTATATTTGCAAAAAAAAAATACATTAGCTTGTGAATGGTGTTTTGTATTTGCTAACCACACTTTGTTTGTTTTTGTTTGTTTGTATTTGTATCCAGGGGCATTTGTAAAACTTGTATTGTTTGTTTGTTTAAGTTTTGGAAATTAGCTCCATACGGTGGTGAACTGTTGCTAGAGCAACCATAGTCTAGTAGTTACTCTGTATCTGTAAGCTTGTTTTAAGTTATTTTAGAAGTAAAGTCACTTTCTATAGAGTTGACATATACATGTTATACCTGACTTATTATTATCAGTATTATTATTATTATTATTATTATTATTATTAATAATAATTTGTATCATTATTATTATCATTATATTCCTAGCAGTAGACAGAAGTTGTTGCAGTGATAGTAACGGTATCACTATTTTAGAGCTGCAACAATTATTCAATAATCGATTATTAAATTAATCATCAACTATTTTGATAATGGAATAATTGGTCTGAGCAGTTTTTTTTAAAGACAATAAGTCCAAATTATCTGATTTCAACTTCTTCAATGTGAATATTTCTGGTTTCTTTGTTCCTTTATGACAATAAACTGAATATCTCTTTGGTTTGTGGACAAAACAAGAGATTTGAGGACGTCATCTTGTGGTTTGGGAAACACTGATTGATATTTTTCAACATTTTATTGACCAAACAACTAATCGATTAATCGATTAAATAATCGACAGATTAATCGATAATGAAAATAATCGTTAGTTGCAGCCCTACACTATTTGTAGTAGCGCAGTGTGCAGTGGTAATATTAGTGCTTAACTTGTGCTGGTAAATGTGCTTGCAGGCATGCTTACAGTGGTTGTGGCTGGTCTGCTGGTAAACAGGTGTTGGGTGGTAGGGCACAGGTGCATATGGCTCTTCTGTTTTCACTCCCTTCATTCTGACTGGCACTGAAGAAAAACTCTGATTTGTTCTTGGGGATTAGAGAGGGTCAGAATTAGGCTTTTCGTGTCCAAACAAACAGTGGAGATGTAAGGATAAGTTACAGTAAGACAATTAAAAGCTCCTCTGCTGCCACTATCGCCACCTTGGGTGATTCTCATGAACATGTTCCAGCCCATAGCAAAAATCCAAGAGCATTGAATGCATATTTTCTTTGACCCTTTATAACATATACAATCTAAAGTTACTGTTTAATATGAATTTATAATCTATTTAAAAATTAAACTATTTTCTAACATTTTTAGAGACACTGTGAGCAAAAAATTAATTACCGTAACACATTTTTAAATAAAAACAACAAAAGTTTATTTTGGCTAGCACTTAAATATGCTCAAGGGTAGCTGGTATCACCAAAATGTATTTTATTAAAATATACACACATTTTAATGCAAACAATTCTCATCATCAATCTTCATTCAGATTTTGGTCTTTATACATTGTTAAAAACCATTATGTTTGATTATATTCTGTTAAATTATACATTTTTAAACAAATGTGTATTTTTTTTATAAAGTTTATTAAATATTTATTGTATATAAGTGTGGGAAACCATGGCATTTTTATCTGGATGCATGACAGTAATTCATTTGTGAATCAAAAATATGTTTAAAAATATAGAAAATATTATTTCAACACAAAACAATGAATTGTGCCTCATTATATATATTGTTCATTCATATACAAGTGAAATAAATTTAGTTCAATCTTCACAGACATAGCTTAGACTGGCTTCATGAGAATCACCCACTTGTAGTCATCCTCTATGTGTATGTCCACAAGTTTTAACCTTTTATTATTTTACTCGTCAAATGATGAATGTAATGACTCAGGCTTGATGACTCAACCAGTCCCTGGACTTCTCTATTCCCCATCATTACCTTCTCTGCCTTGAATTACCCAGTGTCAGGAGGTCAATTTGCAATCAGCCAATTCTGCCCTACAAAGTCTAACTGCAGTAAAACTGAGAAAAACTGCCTTAAAGTTGTCGTTGTTGTTGTTTTTTTTAAACTCTTTATTTATATATCGTTTTCATTTTTCAGTACAGGAAAGTAAAACAAAAGACAAATACAAAACACTGAACAATTACCCATATTCAAAAGTTGTTGTTTTTTTAACATTTTAACTGGCCAGCCAAATGGGTTATAAGTGATATGACACTTATTTCTACATGTATTGATGATATAATATTTTTGCTCAAAAATCATTACCATGTTTATTTGACGTTTGACCCCAAAAATGTAGTTACTGCACTCACACACTTTTGCTGTAAAAGGTTCCAATAGTAATGATAAACAGAGTGGAGTAACTGTAATGTTGTCGTCTTCTTTCAGCTTTTAGATTTGTTTTCAGTGAATAAACATTTTCAAATTGATTTAGTTATAAGTGTATTTAAAAGTGTTTAACAACTCCTTTCAAATAGTTGTGTATTTTAGACTTAATAGTATAAAGTAATGTTATATGTTAGTCTTAATATAATTTTATCTCACTTTTTTCTGGATTTTGTAGTTATTGCAATTTTTTTTCATTATTTCTCTGAAATAAAGCAAAATTGAAATCTTAAACTTTCACATGATAAAACAGACATCAAGGAGTTCATTTTTAGTTATAACTCAATTTCGACCAAAAATGTAGTTAGTACAGTTAAGCTTTGTAGGACAGAGTAGTGCTGCTTGATATGAATGTCATTTCTCAGTTTGACAAAATTGTGTATTGTTAACCTATTTATTTTGTGGGTTAACATTGAAAGTGTCATTTCTGTTCAAGTAAAGTGGACTACAAACACTTAGATGGCTCCCTCTGCTGGCTAAGTTAAGTAGCTAACTAATAACACTAGTTTATTTGTAGTTTAGTTGAGTTAAGCTAGTTAACCCTCTGAAGTCACCAAAAGTGACAAAGCATGACTTCTTGATGACATCCAGACTAGAAAACAAAGCAGCGTGGAGCCCTACTGTAAATTTACCTCTAAAGTTCTGGCTGTAAACTCCATGAGGCCAGTTTCAGTTTGATAATGATATACCAAGTAAAACTCGAGACAAGCTCAAATATATTTTGTATAAAATGATAGAACTGGATGTAACCCTCTTATATGTTATATTTGCAACCTTTGTTCACATTTGCAACATTTAAAATTGAGCATGCTAATGTTTTTGAAAGTAAAAAAAAAAGATTCAAAATCACAATTATGTTGGACCAATGGACTAAAAAAGACGCAAAATGACCAAAAAAGACACAAAATGACTGAAAAAACCCACAAAATGACAAAAAAAGACAGAAAATGACCAAAAAAGAAACAAATGAGGACACAAAATGACCATAAAACACAGAAGACACAAAATGACTAAAAAAAGACACAAAATGACTTACAAAGACACAAAATGACTAAAAAGTACACAAAATGACCAAAATTGTTACGCGTAACACACAAGACACAAATAAAATAGAGTCACACTTGAATAAAAACCAGAGTTGGATGACAGGATCACACACAATCACAAGATCACATTTATGTTGGTTTTTCTTTGTTTCTTTTTGGTTCTAAATGTCGATCCAGTAAGTCAGAATAAAAAATCTATTATTATCAGGTCATATAGGTGAGGTTGTGAAAAAAATATACCAACATGGCATTTAAACATTTTAAGTGGTGTGTACAGGCAGGATGAAAAGGATTCAAACATGGACTAAATAGCCCAAGACATAGAATTAAGTAAAGTGGACTACTACTAGTGTTACTAGGTAGCTAACTAGTAACACTAGTTTATCTGTAGTTTAATTTAGTTAAGTTAGTTATTTAACGTTAACAGATGTCAGCAACTTGCTTACCAATCTAAATATTGCTTAGTAATATTTAAAAAAACACATCAATGGATAACTTCGGTCAAGCTATGTAAACAAATATTTTAGCTAGCGTTAACTATAGGGACCTGTCTAATAAGTTCACTTTAGCCTTAAATGTTTAATAATGGCTAGCTTTAGCTTACTACCGTTAGTTAACATGACTAACGTCCCATAACATGTCTATGAACAGTTGACTTATTTCTACCGATATACACTCATATCAAAGTATGCTTACCTTTTGTGTGCAACCAGATGACTGGCGATAATGAAGACGCTACCTTAATTAATAATAAACTGATAATATGCACACAAAAAAATTGTCTGTACTTAACGTTAGCGTTATTTGAAATAGTATCTAACCCCCAAGTTCGACGGTTTGTATTCGACGATGTGATTGGTTGTTTTCTGGTTCTTTTATTATTGCTTAGTAACGTTAATATCATATGCAACCCTTATATTTTTGCTCGTATGGTTATAAAATGGCATACACAACACAGACCATTATTTGCAAAGAAATTGTGGCACTCCGAGTTTATATTTTCTTATTTATCCCCCCTTTTTGTTTGAGTTTCTTTTAGCTTTGACTCATTTTAAGTGGTCCAGACCCCTTTCAAGGGCCCTTTAGGTGTTCACATGCGTGTTTGTATGTTCATCAGTGTACTTCATGGAGACGAAGCCTGTGGACCCCTTGAAATTTGGGGGGCGGGAGGGGGGTTGTCTTTCTATTTTTCATTATTATAATAATGACATTTTCTTATTTATCAACACTCAATATGTTTGATATGTTTGGTTGATAGCATTGTCATTATTATTTATTTATTTATTTTTTGTTTGTTATCCTACACTACCATTTTATCTTCTTTGTTGCTGTTGCTATTATTATTATTATTATTATAGATGCTTGCCACACCTGCTTGTTTGTTTGTTTTAAACTAAATGGAAAACCAATAAAAAAAATGATCACAAATATTAAAAAATCATGTAAAACTTAAACAGCTGCTTGGTGACTGACTGTAAGTTAGTTATATGCTCAGGCGGTGTAACATCTATAACTTATCAGAGGAAAACATGTTCACCCGCTGTTATCAGAAAAGCGATAAAGTCCATTAGAACCTTCACAATGTCTCTGGTTATATTTTTAAAGTACATGACAACCTTCACAATGTCTCTGGTTTTATTTTAATACTCAATCCCAAAGAGGTTTCCGTAGTTTTAGGCGATACCATGAATATATGGGTGTTCCTATGACTTGGATCCGTGTGTGTATATTGTTTAACTCGTCAGTATGTATACATGTAGAATATTTTCTTCAAATTGAACTTTTCTCAAAGACACCTTACCATGGTGAATGGCAAAAAAGCGTGACGGCCAGTTTACGCTTTTTCATAACACACCCCCATGTAATAGAATGGTATAACCCAGAGGTAGGGAAGAGCTGAGACAAATCAAGCCTGTGACAGCGGAGAAACTTGACTTTTAGAACAAATAAATACTCAACACAGGTACGTACTATTCCAAAGTCTACGCTTGACCTCAGTAACATGTTTTGTTTAACAACTGCACCATGTTTTGCCGAGCTGTCAGTACAAATGTGGGGAAATTGCAAATAAGATGACCATTTGCTAACGATAGCTGAGCTGAGCTATCGTTAGCTTCCTGCTAGCTGGCTAACAACTAGCTGCTAGCCGATAGCTCCAAACTGTTGGGACTGGAGCAGGAAGAAGTAGCATGCTAGCTAGAAGCTGGCTAGCCTTTAGCTAGCCATCCTATTTTGGGATTGGCATTCCGCTAGCTAGTAACCTTTAACTTGGCTGCCTTTATCACGTCTGCAGGAAGGCTGTTTACTTAGTAACGGTAACGCTTCCCCCCGAAAGACGGATATCCACATATGTGAAGTGATAGCGATGAAAACTACATGATGATGTTGCAGTGTTTCACTGACGTGAATTCAACTGGTATGAATGACGAGAAACAACACAGGGCCTAGTTTTTCCTACTTGCAGGTAATCTGTGGTTTTTCTGAAACAGATTTAGAAGTTTACTTATATGCATTATTATTATATCGCCAGCGACAATAGTATTAGTATGTGGTGGTTACCCCACTGTGTTCACTGTTAATGAACGTTAGCATTACCTTCATGAACTTGAGCACAATTTTAACACATCTGTTGCTACCATAGTAATGTAAAAAACTGTTTTGAAGTAGACTAAAAAGGATTACTTATTTCTCTTCATGTACACTTTGCTTCACTTCCTGGCATATGTGTAATGTAGTCACTATTTTCAATTTGTTATGATAGTGAAAGCTATTGTAAAAATGACAAAAACAATGTTGATTTAAGTTGCATTGAAATTACTATATATTTAGTGTCATGAGCATCATAAAAATGACATATATAATGTATATTATACATCTTTTTCATCATTATGTTAATTCTGTCACCATGTAAAGGATACCTGTGTATTTCAACTTCATGTTGCTGCTGCTCTACTACGTTATGTTATAATTACCATCATCTTGCCACTGTACCTTACCTACCAACTGATCATATTTTTAACTTCTTAAGTGTCCTTGTTCTATTCTGTGTTTTTTTTCTATTGTTGTTTTTATTTATTCTACCTCAGTATTTTATTCTATTGTATTCATTTTACTTAAATAACAGACTGCTGTGACAACCAAATTTTCCTTCAGGGATGAATAAAGTAATCTATCTATCTACTACTTAAATGTAATCCATTCACTGAGGAGAAATTAGGTTGATCTAAACGGTTCAAACCGCAGCATGGGAAGGTGAATGGTTACATGATAACATGATTGACAAGAAAGTGAATCCAAGAGCGATTCATGTGTTCTTTTTAATTCCTTTACTCACTTCTGTATTCCTGTTTTCTCTTATCCATCAGTCTGAAAGAGAAACTGTACAATGTCCTTAAAGCCGCGGGTGGTGGATTTCGACGAGACATGGAACAAGCTACTGACGACAATCAAGGCTGTTGTAATGCTCGACTATGTGGAGAGAGCCACGTGGAATGATCGGTTCTCGTATCCTATGCTTGCTCCATATGAACATTTAAACTACAACACAATATGTTTGCTAAGTTTTTGCACATGAATTTGACTTGGCTAATTGGGATAAGCACTATCGGTTTTGCAAAAAAATTTAATAGATTTTATTTGCCATGTTACATGCCAATGTAAAATGTGTCCATGTAGAGGCTAAGCATTTAACTATTAATATATTTGTAGTCACTAACTAATACAGCACAAGCTGTATCTAGTATTGCATACATATTACATCTTTATGAGCTGTAAATTCACATGTTTTCATAATGGAATAATGTTTGTGCTCATTATTTATCCTAAATTCCAACACCAGTGACATTTATGCCTTGTGCGTTGCATACCCAGAGCCTTTGGGTGAGAGATTATACACAGAGACCAAGGTGTTTCTTGAGAATCATGTTCGGCAGTTGTATAAGGTAGGAAATCACAAAACCTCTCCAACAGCTGCCAAAGACAAACCTTTAGTACACATTTTGTTTTTATCGCTGCATTCTTCTTCTTTCCATAAGACATGTCATGCTTGTGTGTGTGTTGTAGAAAGTCCTGGAATCAGAGGAGAAGGTTTTAGTGATGTACCACAGATACTGGGATGAGTACAGCAAAGGAGCTGACTACATGGACTGCTTGTACAGGTAACATTGCTGCCTTTTATGTTGTTTGTACTTGACTGATATGGTATTTGATATCAGTGTGTCTTTGGCTGACTGGCTGATTCACCATTTTTCTGATTTTCTCCACCTTTTATTTTCACAAACAGACCACAATTTGAAAAGAATGCAAAACTGCACTGCAAAAAAGGTGTGTCTAAAAACAAGATAAAAACTCTAAATCTGAGGAAAATTATCTTGCTGCAAGGACAAATTATTTCACTTGACAAGATTTCTTAAATTAAGATTATTAAATTTAGAAATAACAAAATAAATTAAAGCTGCAAGCAGCGATGAACTGGCCAGAGCAGAGTGCACTGCAAATTATTTGTTTCTTACCAAGATAAAAAAAACTTAAGATTTAGAAGTGATACATAATTTATTTATTTTTAAGAGTTAATTTCTTATTTTAAGCGTTCAACATGCTTATTTCTAGATTTAATAGTCTTAATAGAAGAAATCTTGTCAAGTGAAATTGTCTGTCCATGCAGCAAGATCATTTTCCTCAAATTTAGTGTTTTTATCTTGTTTTTAGACACACCTTTTTTTCAGTGTGATGATGACAGACTGTTTCTTTAAATTCACAATGTTAAAATGCTTGGCTGGGTTATTTGTTGTCTCCTTGGCATGTTATTCAAGTACAAATAAAGGACGTGTATTCAGCCTGCTGTGGGCTTGGCAATTACAACCTTTAATTGAAGTTGTGAGCGAAAGCAGGTGTCTGTCTTTGTCAGCCCTGGTTTTTTAAAGTTGGCTCTGTGTGTCAAGGTTTTTAGATGCAGAGTGTACTCATTTTATCATAAGCCAGCCCTAAGTTTTTGTCCACTTAAAATATTACCTTGAAGTGCCAGCATGCATTTGGTGTGTCCTGATACATTCTAAATCAATACTCCCTTGGAGAGCTTTCAGATCTATTTTTATGTGTACTTCCCACCAGACTGTCTGTGCATACATATGCCTTTGTAATTTATTATGCCAGCATGAGCGCGAGACAGAGTGCAGCTTTTGGTTTTAGTGGTGAAATTGTGGTGTTCACTTCTTTATATCGAAGAAGCTCACTTATTGTGCTGATGCCTGTGAATGTACATGTGTATAATTACATCCTGTCAAACTTAAATGATCCAGTAGTGGAGGTTGGACTGAAGTGCAGACAGAATCTAAACAGACCGTTAACACCGTCAGTCACAATTCTGCTCTCCAGGTTTCATGGTTGTTGTTACTCAGCAGTTGCTGTTACATTAGCAGTCCTTTAACACTTTACGCTGGTCATGGTTTGAGAGAAATCAGAGGGATTGCTGTGCTGCTGATTAATGCAGACGACACAGCTGTGAAAACTCCACATTATTTAAAGTGGACTGAAAGAGCCAACGGAGATCAGCCTGATGAAAGTCATCAAGATAGTGATAGCTGTCTGTAAGCTGTCCTCGCTTCCTTTGAGAAATGTTGAAATACACCAGAGATGTGTTGAGACACAGTTCCAGTGTATGCATTACAACATCAGAGTATCACTTTTAGGAATTAGTGACATCATAATGAAATTATTCTTCCTCATATTGATACTCCATGTGTTTTAGTACAATATAAAATATTTCCAGTGAGATGGAAACACGGCCCTCTGTCAAAGTAATTTAACCGTCACTCAAAAAAAATGCATTAACTATGTTCTCTGCATCGAGGTTATTATAGTTAACAAAAACTGACAAAATAAAGAAAACTAGAATAAAAAAAAACATTTTCGTTAACTGAAATAAAAATATAATCGGGAGATTTTTAAAAAAACGATAACTAACTTAAACTGTATTTTGTGGTTACAAAATTTACTTAAATTATAGTGAATATGTCCTTCGTTTTCGTCTTTGTCGACTTTTTTCATCCGTAAACCAACATTTATTGTGACATTTTTTAATCTGGCACCCAACAAATACCCCATTACAAAAAACTGATGAAAAATTCAAAATTATTATAACCTTGCTCTGCACTGCCTTGCTTGTAAACTGTGTTAACCAGCCAAAAAAATGACTTTGTCTGTCTGTGGTTTGGTGGTGGGCAGGTAGTGCACCGTGGGACTATCAAAGCTTTCTTGCCAGAAACTGCTGCCTACAGAGGGTTAATGAGGCAGAGCAGTGAGACACAGCTATACACGTGTGGGCTGTGTAACCAAAACAATGTGCTAAAATGCTCTGTAGAGCTGCACACTTGCAGCCAGACTGACTCTTCTCAGCGATTTTAGTGCTTCAATCAACCCCTTTCACATCACACAAATACTTGAAAAATATTGAATAATGCATGATTAGAAGAAAATTATTTTTGTGAATATTATCTATTGGCCTTTTATTAAATCTATTTTATTACAAAATTTGTGGTTGAAAAATGTTCCAGTTCCAGTACAGAGATGCCACTGCTTTCCTGAGCTCCCTTAGTTCATTACTTTACATATTTTAACAAAAGGGAAGTTTTGTAAGTTACATTTGCACTTTATTAACCCCAATAAGGAAATTCATTTTTTTTTTGCTTATGTTGATGATTGTTTATTGTTATTTATTTATTTTCAAGTTTGTTTTTAAGTAAAATAAAATTGTAAATCAGGTGTTATGAGAAATAAACTGTAGATTTCATTTTTAGGCAGTAATGCCCAAACCAGGTTTCCTGTTTATGGTTGTAAACACAGGTATTCATATGATATTAAAACAAAAGATGAAAAGCCTTCTTAGCTGCATCTGGTTCAATAATTGTTCAGGAATACTGGACATTTTGTCTTGTGGCTAACCTGACACTTAATAGCCACAGAGTAAGTGAGTGACCATTAGGGTAACCAAAGAATGAGCGTCTCGCATAGCCTCCGTCAGTGAATGAACTCAACTTGCCCCTGGCAGCAGCCTTGTTGTGGTACACATTTTATTTTTATTTTTATTCAGTGTTTATTTGATATGGGCATAGCAATTACATTGGACAGACCAGATGCATTGTTTAAGTGTTTTAGCACAAGTGCTAATTCGCAACACTTGTCCATAGGCAGTTTTTTAAAAGATAGGGGAACAGCAACAGAATAATGTGAAAAAGAAGTAAAAGAAGTACAAGCAATTTTTAATAAGGAACATTAAAAGGCAACAGAGCAAAGGCAATATGAGCAAGCAGTCAACCAGTTAAGAGCTTTTCATGTGTGCACTGTTGATTAGATTTTAGCCACTGTTTGAGTCCTTTGTTAAAAGCTTTACTATTGGTCTCTCATTTTAACTCAGTGGGTAGAGAGTTCCAAAGTTTGGCCCTTTACAGAGAGAGCAGACTGGCAGAAAGAAGTGTTGCATCGTGGGATGAGACAATCACCACAAGTGGATGCTGGTGTGGTCGCTCTGTGGTCGCTCTGATGCTTGATGGCCACTTCAGAAAGCAGTGTTGACACATGGTTATTTAAAACATTAAAAAAATTAATCTTAGAATACTGAGGTTAATAAGATTTTCAAAAGTGAGAAGGTTGTGTTTCCTTAAAATGCGGCAGTAATGCCATTTCATTGGTTTTTGGTCCATGATGTTTACTGCTTGCTTGTATATGGAGACTATAGTTTCCATAGTGGTTGTGGAAGCCTGTGACCATGATGTGATGCAGTATGATGAATGAGAAAGAATCATAGCATGCATGTATAGTTTTGCAGCTTGGTGTGACAGGTTCCTTCTGATATGGATATACATACATTAGACATTAGATGACAAGTACTCAAACGCTTTTGATACAATTGCTATTTTAACATCTTGACCTCATATGCCACTGTGATCAGGTATCTCAACACTCAGTTCATCAAGAAGAACAAACTAACAGAAGCAGACCTGCAGTACGGCTACGGGGGAGTGGACATGAATGAGCCTCTCATGGAGATCGGAGAGGTATTTACTGATTTCTCAATCTGATTTCAAACATTTCCTGCACTTTCACACCCACTGAGGTTGTTAGATAAGATTAAGGGGAGCACATGCACACATAGATTGAGAGATTAGTGGGATTTAGCTTCTTGAAATCCAGTACCCAGGTCAAGATTTCACCCAAGTTACAATGACCTCCTTGCAGATTTGTTTACACTCTTGTCATATGCTGTCTTTTCTCCTATTGTTGCAGTTGGCACTCGATATGTGGAGGAAGCTAATGATCGAGCCCCTTCAGACTGTCCTGATCCGGATGTTGCTCAATGAAATCAAAAAGTATGTTTATGACACAAGCTGAGCGAGATGAAATTCTCCTTTGTTGAGTATATCTTGTTTTCTGCAATGGTAGAGATAAGTGAGATTGTTTATTCACTACTGGTATTCTGATTGTAGACTTCTTTGTTTGTATTTAGCAATATTGCAATACCAGATTTTCAGCCTTTCATATTATTAATGTTCTCCTCATGTCTTACAGTGATCGTTGTGGTGAAAACCCCAACCAGAAGGTAATCCACGGGGTCATCAACTCCTTTGTTCATGTTGAACAGTACAAGAAGAAGTTTCCACTAAAGGTGAGATAACAAATTATGACCCAGAGGATTACAATTGTTTTGTATTGTGTTTCTATATCAGGATATTTATTCACTTAATGCACATAATATAAACAATGAGATCAAAATTTTATACAGAAAAATATATTTTCGCAATATTTTTAATGTGCATGTAGTCTAGCCTCAGGTAAATAAAGAAAAAACTATGGCCTACTGTAGTTTTGTTTTTGTTTTTTAATTTTGTTGTGTATGCAAAGAACAAAAATTGAACACTGTAAGCAGACTACTTCACTACTATATATGAATCATTTAAATAGCATTTGTCAAACAGCTTTTTGATCCATATAAGTGGTTGATCACTATAGCTTTGAATACAATAAGCTCTTATTTGGGTGCTTCTCATGAACATGGTACAGCTCATAGCAAAAATCCAAGAGCATTGAATACATATTTTCTTTGACCCTTTAACATGTACAATCTAAAGTCACTGTTTAATATGAATTTATAAATAAATAATACATTTTTAAACAAATGTATATTAATTTTTATAAAGTTTATTTAATATGTATTCTATGCAAGTGTGGGGAAACCATGAAACCATTTATCTGGACACATTACGGTAATGAATTTGTGAATCAAAAATATGTTCAAAAATATAGAAAATATTATTTTAGCACAAAACAATGAATTGTGCCTCATTATGGCTATATTGTTCATTCATATAAAAGTGAAATATATTTTGTTTAATAAAGTATGTCCTTATAATCTTCACAGACATAACTTAGACTGGCTTCATGAGAATCACCCATTTGTGTGTATTTTTGTGCATTATGCACACAATGCACAGTAGCTGTTCATATAGCCTTGTGTATATCAATGTATACTCAATCCTATGTGGGTTGCTTCTTCTTCTTGTGTTGCAGTTTTATCAGGAAATCTTCGAAGGGCCATTTCTGACCAAAACAGGAGAGTATTACAAACAGGAAGCCTCCAATCTACTGCAAGAATCCAACTGCTCACAGTATATGGAGAAGGTAGGACAGATGGACAGATAATGTGCTAAAAGTATGTGAATGCTGTGTATGTTCAAGCTGCCATGTGGGCCCACGCACTACTACAACACTGTCATAGTTGCTCGTGTTACACATGGATGAACTCAAAAATGTAGCTCGGCTGTTTTGCTTGTAGTTGGAGATGTGTTGGGGATAATTTGCACTGTGCATCAAGCAGAGTATGAGTGTGTCTGTGTGTACACCAGCATCCATCAGCTGAGAGTACACTCACACACGCAGACACACAGGCCCTGGGTGAATGTACAGTCAGGTCATGTCAGTCCAGTGACATAAGAGTTTTAGTCTGAGTACTAGCTCTACTATTAACTCACTGAGGCTCAGATCATAGGCCCCTGGGTAGCTTCAGCTGCAATGACCCCTCTCTCTCTCTGTCTCTGGTTCATTCATTCCGGCAATAATCAGATTTCTCTGGTAGATTTATCCCCCAGCCTGTAAACAGGATCAAAATTAAAGCGTTACCAGGCATTAGGGCAGTATGTGATACGAGTGTGAAAGAGCAGCACCAGACGCTGTAGTACAGTACAGTCCTGTCATGTCTGGACAGGTCAATCACAGTTGCTTATCTGTTACACTTTATATCTGTGTGGAGGCATCTCTCTCTCTCTCTCTCTCTCACTCTCTCTTTCTTCCTTACTTATTCTAATGTGTGTGTGCCCAAAGCTTTATAGAGACTGAAAATTACTGCATTAACTACCCTGTCACCATATACAGTTGAAACCAGAATATTACATACACCATATAAAAAGACACATATGCTTTTTTTCTGACTGTCTGACATGAAATCAAACAATCACTTTTCCTGTTTTAGGTCCGTTAGGATTACCAAAATTATTTCTATAAAAATAGCTGCAAACCTAGGAAAAGCACTGCATGTGATTTATATCCGTGGTGTTTGTTTATAACGTATCATTGCAGAGTAAATCTGAAACAAGTCATATCAAAAGTGAAAGTATTTTTTCAACATGGTTGCTGGAGGGACCCACTGTCAGGACATGTCAGTTAATATCACTTAGATTAGACTGAGCTGCTCTGAAGTTTGGTGTAACTAATTGTAAGAAAATGTATTTCTTTGTCATGGTACATTTTAATGGTAATTCAACATTTTTGCCCAAATTTTAATTTTATGATGAAGTAATAAAATTGTACCACATGTCCTCTGTCTGCTAACAAATGTAAGTAAATACTGAATAAATATATTTAGTAAAATATCTACAGTCAGTAAAAGTATAGCAATATGTTGCAAAAACCTATTAGTCTTCACGGAATGGAAAAACTGAATGCAATATCAAATCTGATCAGATTTGGCAAAATGCACTTTTTCTCTTCTTCTTCTCTGTTTTGGAGAAAAAAAATTACCATCTACAACCCTGATTTCAAAAACGTTGGGATTCTGTGAAAAACTTAAATAAAAGCAGAATACATCAAATTGAGAATAAGTGTGTATTTGCAAATCATTGCGTTCTGTTTTTATAACTCTTGGGTATCTGGGTTGAACTTGTCTACATGGATTAATAGCGGTACTTTTGTTTTCTTGTGTTCCACCACTTGCATTGATCAGTGAATTAAACCCACATATATACAGGCTGCTTTAAAAAAGTACTTGTATAAGGTATTATTAGACTGTTGAAATTGACAAACTTACCCTTGTGCATTTCAAGGTTAAAATAGTTTTGGATTTGTCATTAGTTATGGTTTTAATTTCGTTGTGATTTTTTGTTTTCAAATTCTGTTAGTTTTAGTTAGTTTTTAGAGTGAGTTTTTTCTGGTTTTAATTAGTTTTTATTTTTTGGAAAATGCTTAGTTTTAGTTTAGTTTTTATTAGTTTTAGTTTTTTTTTGTAATGGGGTATTTGTTGGGTGCCAGATTCAATAAGGTCACAATAAATGTTTCCTTTATTTCCTTTGTCCGATCCATCTCAGCCCCAATAAGTCATAAAACCAGATAGATGAAATAGATTTCATATCAACCAAAAAGGTTTACGTTTGAAAAAAGTTGACAAAGATGAAAACAAAGGACATTTTCACTATAATTTTAGTTAGTTTTGTAACCGCAAAATACAGTTTCGTTTAGTTATCATTTTTATTTTTATTTCAGTTAACGAAAATGTTTTTTCAATTCTAGTTTTCGTTATTTCATTAGTTTTCGTTAACTATAATAACCTTGGTGCATTTCTCTACTCCATCTTTTCCGTCCTCCAGGTTTTGGGCCGGTTGAAAGACGAAGAGATGAGATGTCGGAAGTACCTGCACCCAAGCTCCTACGCCAAAGTCATCCATGAATGCCAGCAGAGAATGGTGGCAGATCATCTGCAGTTCCTGCACGGGGAGTGCCAGAGCATTATTCGGCAGGAGAAGAGAGACGGTCAGTGCACTACGGCCCTTTATGTCCTGATGATTGGATCTATTTATATGAAGCAAATGATTACATATACACTTATGCAGTACATACACTGAATTGTGGCATTGGTATCAAACTGTGTGTGTTGTTTTGTCCAGACATGGCCAACATGTACACCCTGTTGCGAGCCGTGTCAAACGGTCTGCCCCACATGATCCAGGAGCTACAGGTCCACATCCACAACGAGGGCATCCGAGGCACCAGTAACCTCTCTCAGGAAAACGTCAGTACTGCAGCACCATGTCAATGCATACATGCTTGTACACACCAAGGTTATTATAGTTGACGAAAACTAACTAAATAACGAAAACTAGAACTGAAAAAACATTTTTCGTTTAACTGAAAAAAAAAAGAAAAAAAGAAAAATAACTGAGACTGTATTGTGAGGTTGCAAAACTAACTAAAAGTAACTACAATTATAGTGAAAATGTCCTTAGTTTTCGTCTTTGTCAACTTTTTTCATACATAATCCAGTGCTTCTGTTAGAAAGAGGATTCTGTTAGTGAGCATGCAGGAATACATGGTAAATATATTTACTGAGACTGGGATGTCTACACTCCAACCAAAATTCAAAACACCTGGAACTGTAAGAGTTAATAACCTTATTGGGGCTGAGATGGATAAACCAAAGAAAATTAGAGGCAAAATTCATTATGACCTCTTTGAATCTCGCACCCAACACATAGCCCATCACAATAAAAACTAACACTCAAACTAATAAAAACTAAACAAAAACTAAGCATTTTCAAAAACTAAACAAAAACTAGCAAACTCACTCTAAAAACTAATAAAAACTAATTGAATTTGAAAACAAAACTTCACAACGAAATTAAAACTAAGACTAATAAAAATTCCAAAACTATTATAACCTTGGTACACACAGTGTAGTGGATTTTCAGGCTGCTGCTTTTAATTGGAATATACCTTTTAAACATTGTTGTTGACCCCCCGAAGACTGAAGGCAGCTTAAAGTGACAGTTTAATTAGATATTTTTATGATAAAGCATGAGATATATTTGTTCAGCGTGTTGGTGTTTTTTGATAGTAACAATATTATCATGTGACTTGACTGCATTAAAAAAACATTTTTGTGGTTTTACTTTAACTGCCAGTATTTTTTCTTTTAATCCAACTTTGTGTCTCTCCTTTGACTTCTCCAGATGCCAACCCTGTTTGTGGAGTCAGTGCTGGAGGTTCACAGTAAATTTGTTCAGCTCATAAACACAGTCCTAAATGGAGATCAGCACTTCATGAGTGCACTCGATAAGGTAATAAACCCCACACCCTAACAGCTGCTGCTTCATTAAACGACATAAGTAGATAGAAGTTGTAGGTAAAACAGAGGTTTTGGCAGGCTCCTTCTTCCTAGTAACCACAAAACTACAGTTCTATGTGTTGACACACAGGCCCTGGGCATAATAAGGTGCAAATATGGGCCTGAATTAGGGCTGGGCGATATATATATATAAAAGATATATCGATATATTTTTTAATGTGATATGGAATTAGACCATATCGTATCGATATAGTTAAATTTTTTACTTTTTTATATATACATAGAAATGCTTCCCTTACTAGGGTTTGTCATATTTAGTTCTTTTGTACTGTTGATGATTGTTCTTTTCTTATATAAATATATTTCTTTTGGAAAAAGATTGGCCAACTTTATTTCATAGGCTATATTGTTTTTATTTAAATGTGCACTTTATGGAGCTTTGATTTTTTTTAAAAGAGGTACTCCTGTTATACAGTATTTCTGTTCACTTAAATAAACAGTTTCAATAAAACTACTTCTGACATGTCATATTTAGTTTTGACCTCGACTGAACATTTGCTCTCACTTTGCGGTTAAAATATCAGGATATATATCGTATATCAATATTTAGCCTAAATATACCGGATATGACTTTTGGTCCATATCGCCCAGCCCTAGCCTGAATGTGTTTATTTGATGTTTCTTTCTCAGGCTTTGACGTCTGTGGTGAACTTCAGGGAGCCCAAGTCCATCTGTAAAGCCCCTGAACTGGTGAGTGTACATGCACACACACACACACACACACACACACACACACAAAAGTATTCTACACAGTGTCTTGACCAGGTCATGTCCCTCCTGGTGTGTCTGTGCAGCTGGCGAAATACTGTGACAATCTGCTGAAAAAGTCTGCAAAGGGAATGACGGAGAACGAAGTGGAGGACAAGCTGACGAGCTTCATCACAGTGTTCAAGTACATAGACGACAAGGACATCTTTCAAAAGGTGATCAGAATTCCTCACAAACGCTTCCTTTTTCCCTTTCTTAGATTTCTTGTGACATATTGATGTACAAACCTCAACTAGGAGGCTGGTGTTGAGCTTAAAATTGATCAAAAAGTATTAGTGTGTCCATTTTTAGTATCAAAAGTCTCAAAATACTTTTTGAATAAACGTTTTTCAAGTCTATTTTTGTTTCCCACAGTTTTATGCCAGAATGCTTGCAAAGCGGTTAATACATGGTTTATCATTGTCAATGGACTCAGAAGAAGCCATGATAAACAAACTAAAGGTAAATGCAAAACTGAACATTATACATTTCTGATACTTGAGCCAGTTTTGCTTACTTTTTTCTCTATTCTCTATCTCTCTGTTCACATACCCTGTGTCTATTCTTTCTTTCTACAGCAAGCTTGTGGCTACGAGTTCACAAGCAAACTCCACAGAATGTACACAGACATGAGCGTGAGCGCCGACCTCAACAACAAGTTCAACAATTTCATCAAGACGCAGGAGACGGTGGTGGACCTCGGCATCAGCTTCCAGATCTATGTTTTACAGGTGAGGAGGACTCCACTGTGGCGGAAATCTCAAAATACTACACTGCCAAAAAGGTGTGTCTACAAATGAGATAAAAACACTAAATCTGAGGGAAATGATCTTGCTGCATGGACAGATTTGACAAGATTTGACAAGATTTCTTAAATTAAGATGATTTAATCTAGAAATAAGCATGTTGAACGCTTAAAATAAGATATTAACTCTTAAAACGAGATAAATAATGTAACACTTCTAAATCTAAAGTTTTTTTTTATCTTGGTAAGAAACAAATAATTTGCAGTGCACTCTGCTCGGGCCAGTTCATCGCTGCTTGCAGCTTTAATTTATCTTGTTTTAAGAGTTAATTTCTTATTTTAAGTGCTCAACATGCTTATTTCTAGATTTAATAATCTTAATTTAAGAAATCTTGTCAAGTGAAATTATCTGTCCATGCAGCAAGATCATTTCCCTCAGATTTAGTGTTTTTATCTCGTTTGTAGACGCACCTTTTTGGCAGTGTACGAGCATTATCTGATATTCTAATCATATCAGGCTTGGCTTTATCAGACAGGCTTTATTCTACCCTCCATGGGTTTTGTTTTTAGGATTTCAGTGCAAATGTGTAATGTTGTTGTTAACGCCTTGTGTCTGCAGGCTGGAGCCTGGCCCCTCACACACGTCCCCTCCTCCACATTCGCCATTCCTCAAGAACTAGAGAAGAGTGTGCAGTTGGTGAGTTCACTCCTTTAGAGCTGAATTTTCAGTTATAGGTTCATAAAGATTAAAGGAAAGCATTGCAAAAACTAAATTCTGTCTTCACCTCCCTTTACAGTTTGAGTTGTTCTATAATCAGCACTTCAGTGGGAGGAAGTTGACCTGGCTGCACTATCTCTGCACAGGTAACACACACACACACACACACACACACACTATTTAAAGCTGGATTATGCAAGACTTGAAAGTAGAAATGCATCTGTTGAAGCCAATATCTGCAGCATGAGAATAACCATTGTAAACAAACAAATATAGTTTCACAACCATAGATGTATAAACGAGGTGGACGTAGCCACCATGATGCCAAGCATTGGTTTGTGGACTATATTTTGATGCTTCAAGTTTGGCATTTTGGCTATTTGGACAAAAGGGTTGAGCTGTGCAGGATGCTAAGTCACCAGCTATCCAAGGTTATAATAGTTTTGGATTTTTCATTAGTTTTAATTTCGTTGTGAATTTTTGTTTTCAAATTCAGTTAGTTTTAATTCGTTTTTAGAGTGAGTTTGCTAGTTTTAGTTTAGTTTTTACTAGTTTTAGTGTTGGTTTTAGTTTTTGTGTAATTTTGTCTTTATTTCCTTTGGTTTATCCATCTTAGCCCCAATAAGGTTATTAACTCTTACAGTTCCAGGTGTTTTTAGTTTTGGTTTGAGTGTAAACACATTTACTATGTATCATGATGTATGAAAAAAGTTGACAGAGACGAAAACGAAGGACATTTTCACTATAATTTTAGTTAGTTTTGTAACCATGTAATACAGTTTCAGTTAGTTATCGTTTTTTTTGTTGTTTTTTTTAAAGATTATTTTTTGGGCATTTTTACTTTATTGAAAGTGATAGATAGAAAGGGGGAGACAGAGGGGAGGACATGCGGCAAAGGGACCTCAGGCCGGATTCGACCCGGGTCCGCCGCAGGAAGGACTAGGCCTTAATGGTGCGCGCTCTACCAGTGTGAGCCACCGGGACGCCCCAAGTTATCGTTTTTTTAAAAACTCGTATTTATTTTTATTTCAGTTAACGAAAATGTTTTTTCAATTCTAGTTTTTGTTATTTTGTTAGTTTTCGTTAACTTTAATAACCTTGCAGCTAACGCTAGCACTAGCTAGGTAGCTTGATTTGCAAGGTGCATCTGGAATTCACATTAATTGTAATATTGATTGGGATGCTAATTTGCACTAGGGAAAAACAGGCTTATAAGACAATGTATTTAATGAGAAAACAGCAACATTTGACTCCTTAGTGTCTTTTACTGCAATTGAACGTTGCACCAAAATGTTACAATTAACTTTCATGAAGTGAAAACACACTATAAAAGGGGCAAAGTACACAGGCAACACCCAAAAGTTTACAGCTATTTAAATGTGCACATTGCCATGTTAACACATTCCTACGCCTCTATGCTGATGGACAGGTTGCCCTGCTAGTGACTTGGCAATCATAAAGTAGCCCTGCCCTAAATCATACTCTGCTTTTTTTTGTTTATTTGACTCTAAATGGCATCATAATATGTTTTCTAAGGTAATAATGTTGTAATAATAATGTGTGATCTTCCTAAGTACAATAAACTATGGTGGTAGAGATAGCACTGGTAGATTTCAATCACAATGGACAATATCAAATTGACATGGAGCATTAAAATAAAATGTAAATGATAATGAATTTTAACACAACCACTGACAAAAAAAACAAAACAAATTACACCTAAAATAAACTATCAAATATAAAATACATGTAAAGTAGGGATGCACAGCATGTTTAACCCTTGTGTACTCCTCACGTCGACTATACACCCATGGTCCTCAGCGGTCAAAAAGGAATTGATAGATAATATTTTTTTCATTATTATTGGTCAATTTTAGTCAAATATATAAAATTAGACCTCATTTCAAGAGAAAAAAGTAATGAAACCTGGGGTCCTTTTTGACAACAGGTGTAAATTTTTGATGACATCCAAAAATGAACAATGGTTTCAAAACATAAATTTCGCTAAAAGTTGACATAACCTACTCTGTGCATTCCCATCAAGAAATGATTATTTCACTATAACTATTTTTTTTTTAATTCAGGTTTTATTACTTTTTTATTATAAAAACATATAAAACACGTAAAAACGTATGAAGAAAGTTTAAATTTATAGTATCTATAAAGGATGCAGAGGGGCATACATGCTGAAAATTTCAAGCAATTCTATGAAAGTTAACCTATATTAATCGTATGTTGAAAATGATTTTGGGTCAAAAAGGACCCCAGGAGTACAGGAGGGTTAAAAGTTTACAGCTCGGCTTGTTTACCAGTATTCTAACAAAGTGTAACATATTATTATAATAATTAAATACAGTGTTATCAATTATGTTCCCCAAAACAGGGTAGATAATAATGTAGTTGGTTCGGTCATGTGTACATCCATCCGTGTCATCTTCAACAGGTGAGGTGAAGATGAACTACCTGTCCAAGCCCTACGTTGCCATGGTGACCACCTACCAGATGGCAGTGCTGCTGGCCTTCAACAACAGCCAGACGGTGACCTACAAGGAGCTGCAGGACGGCACCCAGATGAACGAGAAGGAGCTACAGAAGACCATCAAGTCCCTGCTGGACGTCAAGATGCTCAACCACGACTCACAAAAGGTCTGAAGCACATCAACAACTGTCCATGGTGTCTTGTCACTGGTAATGGGTATTGATTTGGGAAGTTTGTACCAGATGTCTTGTCAGGTCCTTGTCTATGTGGAAAACAATGATGGTTATTTGAATACAGGATATCTTCCCGTCTGTTCACAGGAGGAGATTGAAACCGAGTCCACTTTTTCATTAAATATGAGTTTCACCAGTAAAAGGACAAAGTTCAAGATCACAACGTCAATGCAGAAAGACACACCACAGGTTAGTCAGATGGTTATCCATTATTCTGAATATTTCCTCAAGCTATACTGCCCTACAAATCCTAACTGCCGTAACTACATTTTTGGTCAAAATTGAGTGATGACTAAAAATGAACTCCTTGATGTCTGTTTTATCTTGTGACAAAGTTTTAGATTTCAATTTAGCTTTATTTCAGATAAATAATTATTTAAAAACCACAAAATTTAACTCGAAACCAAGCAGTAATTGCACTTACCACTGTCTGCTTTGGATATATACTAATTTAAACATAAATAAAATTAAAAAAAATGTAATTATAAGTTTATTGAAAGGAAAATTATTATCTCGATAGTGATGAAGTAAAAAAGTGAGATAAATTATATTAAGACTAAAATATAACATTTCTTCATAATATTAAGTCTAAAATACACAAATCTTTGAATAGAGTAGTAACACTTTTATATACACTTCTAACAATCTAACACCAATTTGAAACTGTTTATTCACTGAAAAAAATATATAAAAAAGCTGAAAGAAGACAACATTGAAGTGACTGCACCCTTTTTTTGCATTACTATTAGAACCTTTTACAGTGCAGTAACTACTTTTTTGGAGTCAAAGGTCAAATAAAGCATCATGATTTTTGAGCATAAAAGTTACATCATCAGTACATGTAGAAATAAGTGTCATATCACATATCCATATATAACCAATTTAGCTGGCCAGTTAAAAAACTTTAAATCAGTTTTTCTCAGTTTGACCTTTTGCGTAGTTACTGCAGTTAGACTTTGTAGGGCAGTATACTTATACCCAGTTGTTTGGCATCTTTATATGTGATGTGTATATGTACCTCGTCACACATGTCTGATCATGTGTATATGTACCTCGTCACACATCTGATAATCAGGAGATGGAGCAGACGAGGAGCGCCGTAGACGAGGACCGCAAAATGTATTTACAAGCTGCTATAGTGAGAATCATGAAGGCCCGCAAGGTGCTCCGACACAACGCCCTCATCCAGGAGGTGAAACCTTTCATTGATTTCTAGAGCATTTGAGGGGAAACTGGGAAATAACTTGTGCATGCATGACACTCAATCAGGCAGTAAGGTCTACTGAAGTAGCTGTCAAGTGAGTGATTTGCCTTTGTAATATTGTGTTCTGAAGATTTTATTTAAGGGTTCAGCACTGTTTGAACATTTTTGATCATAGTTGTAATGATATATCTGATTTCAGGAAGTTATTATTGTAATTTATTTTGTATTTTGCCAGCTTCCTTCCTGAATAGCATATTTCACAAAATAAACACAGTAGACATTTTTACGCATACATACATTCATGCTCCTTAATGTACCCCAACATATCACATATAGTAACTGTACATTTACATGTGCAACCATATTTGTCTGTATTTATATGTATCTACACCAAGGTTATTATAGTGAACGAAAAATAGAATTGAAAAAACATTTTCATTAACTGAAATAAAAATAAAATCGAGAGTTTAAAAACAAAACAAACAAAAAAACGATAACTAACTGAAACTGTATTTTGTGGTTACAAAACTAAGAAAAACTAACTAAAAGTATAGTGAAAATGTTGTTTTCATCTTTGTCAACTTTTTTCATACGTACACCTTTTTGGTTGATATGAAATCTATTTCATCTATCTTGTTTTATGACTTAATAAACTTATTGGGGCTGAGGTGGATCAGACAAAGGAAATAAAGGAAACATTTATTGTGACATTTTTTTGAATCTGGCACCCAACATATACCCCTTTACAAAAAAACTAAAACAAACACTAAAACTAAACTAAAACCAAGCATTTTCCAAAAGATAAAAACTAATTAAAACTAGCAAACTCACTCACAACTATTATAACTTTGATGTACACAAATGAATCATAATATAGTAATCACTCCAATGCATATTTTTTTATTTTTAAGAATGTTATTCTATATTAAAACTATTGCAGATATGCAGCCTAACTGTTAAATGCCTGTTTTCCTAACTGTCCCTGTGTGCAGGTCATCAATCAGTCCAAAGCCAGGTTCAACCCCAGTATCAGCATGATCAAGAAGTGCATCGAGGTGCTCATCGACAAGCAGTACATTGAGCGAAGCCAGACCTCTGCAGACGAGTACAGCTACGTGGCGTAGGCTCAAGAGCCCAGCCAGGGAGCGCTTTTCACGCAAACACTGGCCTGTGTGACAGACCGGCAGACGCAGGTTTAAAACGTGAAATAAATAACAAAACAGACTCATTCATCCATTTAGGTTTTGGACTGTCGCTGTCTGCTGTGATTCTATGCGGTGACTAAAAGCAGGACTGGTGCCTCTTTCTTTGAAAACAAGAACGGTCATCGTGTCACGTCAGACAGACAGCTAACACCACCACCTACAAGACCCGCCTCCCAACCCACCTTCTGATTTTAAGCTGTTTACAACATCACTAGTGCCACGCACCTGTGCGTCAAACGACAAAAAGAATTGCCTATCGCTGTCGGAGAGGAAAGAGCTGATAAACATACTAGTCGACCGAAAATAAAGGAAAAAAAGAAGCCCGGGGAAAGAGTTAGTTGTGACATCAATGACACATTGGTGGCTACACATTAAAAAAACATGCTTTCTTTTCTCACGTTTGCAGTTGTTGTGTGTTTATTTTTCTTTCTTTGTTAAATGTACTGAAGTTAGGAAAAAAATATTGTAATAAAACTGGTATACTGACTATTGTATCTACTTTCAAATGTAAAGAAAAAATGAGGTGACAAACATGATCCTGCTGCTTGTCAAATAAATAAATAAAAATCACTGAAAGGTTTTATGTAAACGTTTGTCAAGTGTATCCATATGTCAGACAATTTTGCTGTTTGTCAATGATTGTGTCCTCTGATACTGAACTATTGTCATTGTGTAATGGGTACTTTCCCAGTGTTAATGCTCTAATTAAGGTAATCCGGACTGATCTACTGCCAGAAGAGGTAGAATTTAGACAACTGATCAAGTGATGTGTGAGTCACAGCCGGGTGCAGTAACAAAATGGGAACAATAGAAAAATAACAAAAGTGTGACACAGCAGTAAGGAGTGATTTATTTTTTGATTAAACAAATGTATGAAAGGAATTGACTTCCCTGCAGCCCTAACAAGAGTAGGAGTGGAAAACCACTGAGGCTGGGATCTGTTTGGTGAAAACTGAGAACAGGAACAAAGGAGCACATTGAAACTTCAAACAACAATGGCTATGCTGTGCATTTGCTATGAGACTACTGGACACTGGGGCGCAAGTCATTTCATCATGACGTCAACACAACACAGCAGTTGGCTCAGGAAACTCCAAGCATCGAAATGAGAATGTTTGAATCATAAGAAAGCAGAGAATAAGTGTTCCAGATGAGAACCTGCTGGGATGGGCCCCAGACACACAGCAGACACTTTGACTCATCATAGAGGAAGCACACAGCATTATTCACATGACTCACATCTATACAAAAAGAGAGTGATAGCCAGCATGCACAATACCAGGATACTTCTTATTTTCAATCAGTTAACAATTGCGCGATTAAAATGAACAGTATTTTTTTTTACATTTTATTTAAACAGATACATGGTAATATATCTTCTTTACATGTCAGGTGTCAACATAAATAAAGAGGAAGTAACTTAAGTTGAAACCTTAAATAAGGAACAAAGTCCCTTACAGGTATATATACAACATATATATATGACCTTTTAAGGTCACTCATGACCAACACATTGATATATAATTTTCATATCTTTTTCATTATTATTGGTAAATTTGTGTGTGTGTGTGTGTGTGTGTGTGTGTGTGCGTGCGTGTGTTATATCAGTAAAATGATGTTTTCAAGAAATGTAATTACATTTATATATAATAAAAAATGTAATTAAATGATAAGAAAATGTTTTTTTACATGTTCTATTGAGGTTTAACATTTTTTTATTAAATTGATCCATTCTATCCAAACTAAATCTACAATCTAAATCTGAGATATCTCCAGCGTGTGAATGGCGATTTAAAACGACTGCGTCCTGCACATGCGCGTTCAGTACGCAGCATTTACGACAGCCACAGCAGTCGGTGTGTGTGTGTGAGCCAGCTGTTGTGTTGACAGCTGTCCATGGTGCTGACGCAGGCTGAAATTACTGGGGAAAATCTCATTGATAAGGAAGAAGAAAATAAACATTATGGTCGCGGTCATAACATGTATATTCAGTTATCCACGAGACTCACGTGGGAGGAAGGAACGCTGTTTTACATGTGTCGCATTTCGACATGTTTTATTTGTAACTTAATGATCTCAACGATGACAAATAAATAAAGCCTATGATTATAGTCTTTCACAGTTTTATAAAGCCTTGTTACGGTCAAGTAAATGCAGAGGACCTCGTGGCGCAACGGTAGCGCGTCTGACTCCAGATCAGAAGGTTGCGTGTTCAAATCACGTCGGGGTCATTCCTTTTTAATGACAGAACTCTGAAGATTACGACCTCTGCATTGATGCCCAATGTAAATACAGACTACATACATGGCTTGTCCAGAAACACATGAAAACATCTACTGTGGAGGGTCTCATCAAACCACATTGCAACACATTTCATCTACTTTTTATATCTACTAGAGCAGTGGTTCTCAACCTTTTTTCAGTGATGTACCCCCTGTGAAATATTTTTTCAGCCAAGTACCCCCTAACCAGGGCAAAGCATTTTTGGTTGAAAAAAAAGAGTCAAAAACAGAGCGCTGTGCCATCAGTGTCTGATTTATTAAACATTGGAACTGATAAACACATACAAAATTCAAACATTTGACAAAAAAAAAAAAAAAAAAACCATTTTAAATGTTAATAATCCATGACTAAATTTATTGCAAATATCTCTCATCACTAAAATGTAGTGATTCTATAACTATAAAATGAACCATTTAAAACTCCAATATGTGACACTGCTCATTTGTAGTGGTCTCTCTTGAACAATTTAGGGTGGGTTGCAACTTGTTCACGTAAATCCAATTAAAACATAATCTTCAAGATACAGATGGAATTTTGGCCTTCTTTGCCACTTGTCCCTCCGTGTTTTTTACAGGTGGCATATGACAGGTTGGGTCGAACCATCCTGGTATGGGGGAGACTCTGGGTTTTTAGGATCATGAAATTGAATAGCCTACTGAATATGAAATTAATTTTATGAATTTATACTTATATTTTCCTAAAACATTTATTTGATAATTATTTTTAAAGGACTTTTGTATGGATGCTACTTTTTAAATGTATATTTTAAAATCTCACGTACCCTCTGGAGTGCCTTCACGTACCCCCATTTGAGAACCACTGAGCTAGTGCAGTGCCCGTAGGAAGTATGTATTTGTATAGTGGGAGATTAAGTAGATTTTTCAATTATGGCCAAATGAGGTTGTGTGAAAGTGGGATGTACAATGAGGTGTAATAGTCTTGCGTAGTGTTAATATACAAAGTGTATATTGGGTAATACATGGATGTACATTGAGATATAAAGAGACACAGATTTTAAGAAAAAGAAACTTAATCATTCAACATGGTTAGACATATATATACAGAGACAGATATAGGAGGGAATAAGTTTACATGCAGCACAAACAGATGTATGTGAATAACAGAATTTGCACATTACATGCAGACCACTACAACATCTGCAACTCCATAAAACACTGACTTTTCATAAGGTACCACACCATCCAGCACATACACATTGAACATTGATATTCACTGGAAACTATAAGAATAATATTGGAAAATCGAACCTTGTAGCCACTTTAAAACTCCTAAAGATAGGTAGGCTAAATAGACTTCCAGATGAGATGAGTCAGGCATGGAAATCCAGAGTGAATTGTGTTACTGACCAGGTGTAGGCCAATCACACAATGGGGTGGAGCTCCCCTAAAAGGCGTCCGATCAGAAACAGTGCAATGCCGCAACACGTCCTACGTAAATAATGATATTTTGAAAAATCTTCAAATCTTCAAAATCGAGGATGCACACCTTCGTGCCATGAGCAAGCCACTTACGAAATCTGAGGTCAGTCTGATTAACAGTCAGAGAGATATGCCCTAGACACACACACACACACTGTTAGAATAATCTCTTATTAGGGCCTTGGGGCAATCGCACCGAGCACTGATCCCATACAGCAATAGCTGTATGGGATCAGTGTAGGGATAACTACTGTTATACTGTGGATTTTTTCTCTTCTTTTTTCTCTTCCTCTTCCTGTCCCGCTACTAGTCCTACAACTTGAAGAGTTGCAGGACAAATAATATATCAAAATGTGCGGTTTGATCGGGATCGGTGTGCTATTACTTTTCTTGACAGAATACAAATTTTTCGTTTTGCACCACCAACACCCACCAACAGCCTCATTGGCTCCCATATTAAAAACGCAGGAAGATTTCTGAGCTGTCTGACATTTAACAGTTTTTTTAGATCGCTCTAACAAAGCTATTTTTTCATTTTTCTTAAAAAAAACAAACATATGTAGACGTTCAGAAAGAACTCAGGACGCTCAAATTGAAGTTGGATCAATGATAGGTATTATGGTTTTGCCAAAAATGCTTTCTGTTCGAGGACAGAAATTGCAGTCTGTCCACCTCTGCTGTCACTGGAACAGGTGTCAGTTAATTATGTTGATTGCTTTGATCTGATTGCCTTTGATCTTTGATGTGATTACAGTTACAGATACACACACACACACATGCGCGTAAACACGCACACTCCTCACACATGCATACACATGCTTCAAACACACACACGCATGCACACACACACACATACAGACACACACACAGGTAACTTTATGCGATTTTCGCTACACACACACTCACACACAAATACACTCACTCTCACACACACACATTTTGAGGTTAAAGGGCATAGTTTGAAATCTCTGAAGAATCTCATCATAGTGTACACACACCGGCAGTAGCCCCCGTGGCCCTTTCAGAATTTCCCCAGAGGAAATTTTCTAGTTCTGTCTCTGTTGTCTGTCTCTTTGTATGGGGGTCACTATCTGATTGGCGCAGGTCACTATCTATGCATGCGTAATTCACTAACTGTGTATGTGCATTTATAGATTAATCATGCAAGATATTTTGATACAATGATCAAGTGCTAATATTGTTTTAAAACTATGATTACTCTAAACACATTTATTTCATCTGCTTAAACTTTCTCTGTCCTACTTAGAGTAAGATTCTATAATCACAAAAAGATATATTTTATGTTTTATTGTTTTGTTGCAAAATCTGTGTCTCCAATAATATCTTTGCAAGTCCTATCAAGGCAGGAGTTTATGTTTTGAAAGTTTTGTTAACAGGTCTGGTCACAGATTTGGTGTGTTGAGAAGAAAAGATAACTGTCTTCTCTGACATGACGTGTCCACGTATGCAATAAACTGACAAATCAACGGATCGAGGAGGTGACTTCTCTGTTAGGTTATAAAAAGGGTTCAAGGGAAAGTAGACTGGTCCAGACCTCATGAACTGACCAGCCTAATGTGATGTCAGGGACATGTAGTTTGAACCCAGAGACTCTGTAACTGCACATTTCTTGACATATTGTAATAAAATGAAGTTAAACTGAGAACTCGGACATCTGCTCATCATTCCCCATGAAACGATCGGAACAGAAAAATAGGTGAGGATTGTGTGTTGGAGTCAGATAATTTAATTTTAAAGGTTTCCTCAATGCATTTATCAACAACAACAACAACAACACACACACACACACACACACAGACGCTTCTTACTTTTATAGATGGATAATGAAAATTGTCTGTGAGTATTTAGTTTAACTGGATAGTTATTTTTCAGCCTGTAATGTGTGTTGGGTTACATATGACATAAAGTATATCTTACAGTTTGTGTGATGGAGCTTCACAGCCCAGGATATTATGAAGGAAACAACCCCATGCATGTGCAAATTAATTTAACTTAAGTCATATTCACTTTGGAATTGATGTAAGAGAGATTTCATCCATACACATCAGGAATGGGCAACTTAAATGCTGGAGGGGGGCACATATAGGACCGTGCACTGGAAACTGCAATTTCTAATATGTTTACAGTGCAGTAACTTAACATATTTAATGCTGAAATGCATGTATAACAGTATAAATAGGAATATAAAAGGTTTGAAGAAAATCAAAATAACCACTTACTGTGATTTCTTTTTTTTTAGTGCAAGAACTGCAGACCAACATTAATTACAAGAAGTAATTTTGTGCATTTTTACACTGCACTTCTAAGATTTCATGCTTGAATGCATGTAGTTGTAATGAGGGCCACTTCAAGTGAGGTTGCGGGCCGTATGCGACCCCCAGGCGTCAAGTTGCCCATCCCTGATATAGACGAATGACACAGTTCAATTAAGAATATTTCTGGTTTGGAAAGGGCCTCAGCTAAAATAAATCCACAATGTGTAACAGTTGACAACTGAAAGGAATCACAACATCATTGTCAACACTAGTAATGAATTATGAGATGTTAGGTATACTTTTGAATATAACAATGAATTAATTAAGTGTGAAAATCTTTGACCCTGACGTGATTTGAACACGCAGCCTTCTGATCTGGAGTCAGACGCGCTACCGTTGCACCACAAGGTCTCAGAGACTAATGCTGATATCACGGTCTCCTGGGAAAGTCACAGGTGTGACAAGAGTACAGCATAACACTCAGGACTGTGTGACACTGAAGTGTTTATGTGAACAATGATGAGGTGAAAATCCAAACCCACAAATGTAACAGCATCCAGGTCAAACAGTAGCTGAGACCCACATATTTAGTTTTCCTATTTTGTCAAATCCCATCTGTAGTTATTGAATGTGAATGTTTGATGCAATATAGGCTAAACACTTGAGTTACATTAGTTGTCATATGACATCAGCGTCCACCAGTACTTAGAAGTTGTGTCAGTATGGTGACATTAGAGTTACTCTATCATAATATCACTCTATCTCATTTATTCCTTCTGCTTCACTGCACATGCACAGTGCGTTTACATGCACAGTTTAATCAAGCTATGCTTAAAAATCGATATTGGCATCTAATAAGACTTCTGTCCTTGTACCAGTTTACATGCAACTGAGAAAATCAAATAATCGACGGGAATGTGTCCTCCTCCCCAACACTGGGTGGCGATATGCGTCGTTTTAACGGGTCAATATGGCCCCTTTCTGTTGACCTCAGTTCAACACTTTGTGCCGTCGCTACCAGCTAATGCAACCGGCTAATGCACGACCGGCTAATGTGTGACCATGAAGTTATCAGTTTCTTTCAAACATTGCTAAAACCGCCCATTTTTCTCACAAACGACATAAGTAGCAGGAAGCGTATTTCAGATTTAAACCATTAAGCTACAGTTTTAACCGTTTATCTGTTACTTTTAGCTAATCATTTTAACTTATCCGTTACTTTAAGCGAATCAGTTCAGCTGTTTTTCCATTACTTTTAGCTAACATTTTCAATTGTAGTTTTAGCTTACCATTTCAACTGTTAATCTGATAGTTTTAGCTAACCATAACTGTTTATCTGATAGTTTTAGCTAACCATTTCAACTGATTATCTGATAGTTTTAGCTAACCATTTCAACTGTTTATCTGATAGTTTTAGCTAACCATTTCAGTTGTTTATCTGATAGTTTTAGCTAACCATTTCAACTGTTTATCTGATAGTTTTAGCTAACCATTTCAACTGTTTATCTGATAGTTTTAGCTAACCATTTCAATTGTTTATCTGATAGTTTTAGCTAACCATTTCAACTGTTTATCTGATAGTTTTAGCTAACCATTTCAATTGTTTATCTGATAGTTTTAGCTAACCATTTCAATTGTTTATCTGATAGTTTTAGCTAACCATTTCAACTGTTTATCTGATAGTTTTAGCTAATCATTTCAATTGTTTATCTGATAGTTTTAGCTAACCATTTCAATTGTTTATCTGATAGTTTTAGCTAACCATTTCAATTGCTTATCTGATAGTTTTAGCTAACCATTTCAATTGTTTACCTGATAGTTTTAGCTAACCATTTCAACTGTTTATCAGTTACTTTTAGCTAACCATTTCAACTGTTTATCTGATAGTTTTAGCTAACCATTTCAACTGTTTATCAGTTACTTTTAGCTAACCATTTCAACTGTTTATCTGATAGTTTTAGCTAACCATTTCAACTGTTTATCAGTTACTTTTAGCTAACCATTTCAACTGTTTATCTGATAGTTTTAGCTAACCATTTCAACTGGCTATCTGATAGTTTTAGCTAACCATTTCAATTGTTTATCTGATAGTTTTAACTAACCATTTCAATTGTTTACCTGATAGTTTTAGCTAACCATTTCAACTGTTTATCAGTTACTTTTAGCTAACCATTTCAACTGTTTATCTGATAGTTTTAGCTTACCATTTCAACTGTTTATCAGTTACTTTTAGCAAACCATTTCAACTGTTTATCTGATAGTTTTAGCTAACCATTTCAACTGTTTATCAGTTACTTTTAGCTAACCATTTCAACTGTTTATCTGATAGTTTTAGCTAACCATTTCAAATCAAATCAAATCAAATCAAATCAATTTTATTTATATAGCCCAAAATCACAAATCACAGATTTGCCTCAAAGGGCTTCACAGACTGTACATGGTACGACACCCTCTGTCCTTAGACCCTCACATCGGCCAGGGAAAAACTCCTTTAAAAACCCTTTTAGCAGGGGAAAAAGAAGAAGAAACCTCAGGGAGAGCGACAGAGGAGGGATCCATCTCCCAGGACGGACAGACGTGCAATAGATGTCGTTGTACAGGGCAGGTCAACAGAGTAGAATAGAGTAGATAGAGGTTGGGGGGGGGGGGGGGGGGGGGGGGGCAATAGAGAGAGAGAGGGAGAGAGAGGAGCAGGAGTTCTGGGGGGGGGGCACAGCAGCAGGTGATGAAGCGCCACCATTGGCCAGTAGTGATAGTGAGTGGACCAGGAGAGGAGCATTCCCATCTGGGGCCAAACCAGATCCACAGCAGTGAGACCAGCAGGAGTGATGGAGCAGGACCACAGCTCCACACCCTGTGAAGAGAGAGCAGAGAAAAGTGCGAGTACTCTGGGAAAATAAAAGCTTGTGTCATGTATTATTGGGACAGAGAGAAAGAGGGCCCCGGTGTATCGTGTCCCCCGACATTGGGCCTATAGCGGCATAACTAGGGGCTGGTCCAAGGCAGGCCTCGGCCAGCCCTAACTATAGGCTTTGTCAAAGAGGAAAGTTTTAAGTTTACTCTTGAATAAAGAGAGGGTGTCTGCCTCCCGTACTGAGACTGGGAGATGATTCCACAAGAGAGGAGCTTGATAACTGAAGGCTCTGGCTCCCAATCTAGTTTTAAGGACTTTAGGAACCACAACCATTTCAACTGTTTATCTGATAGTTTTAGCTAACCATTTCAACTGTTTTTCAGTTACTTTTAGCTAACCATTTCAATTGTTTATCTGATAGTTTTAGCTAACCATTTCAACTGGCTATCTGATAGTTTTAGCTAACCATTTCAACTGTTTATCTGAAAGTTTTAGCTAACCATTTCAACTGTTTATCAGCTACTTTTAGCTAATCAGTTCAACTGTTTATCCATTACTTTTAGCTAAATATTTGAAATTAGCTAACTTGTATTAATTAAATTATTAAAATCCATAGTTTTTTTATCCATAGTTTTATTTTTCACAATTTTTTTTGGATGTTGTTTGAGAGAAAGAAAGAAAGAAAGAAAGAAAGAAAGAAAGAAAAGAACAAGAAGAACAGTGGTGTTCCCATGAACAGTTTTCAATGCGAATTTAGAGGATTTGCATGAAATTGGCTTGATGGAAACACATGTATTTTACAGACACCCTCTGACCTTTAACCCTCACAGTGGACCAGGAAAAACTCCTCAAAAAACCCTTTAACGGGTGATGAAAAAGAGGAGAAACCTCAGGGAGAGCACTAGAAGAGAGATCCCTCACAGGACGGACAGATGTGCAATGGATGTCGTTTTTAAAGAATAGGAGACAGAAAGAAAGAAAGAAAGAAAGAAAGAAACTTTTTTTCCAGACTGTGCAGAGTACAACACCTTCTGTCCTTTGACCGTCACAGTGGACCAGGAAAAACTCCTCAAAAAACCCTTTAACGGGTGATAAAAAAGAGGAGAAACCTCAAAGAAAGAAAGAAAGAGAAGAAAGAATGAAAGAAAGAAAGAGACGAAAAGAAAAAAGAAAGAAAGTTTTTTTTCCCGACTGTGTAGAGTACAACACCTTCTGTCCTTTGACCGTCACAGTGGACCAGGAAAAACTCCTCAAAAACCCTTTAACGGGTGGTAAAAAAGAGGAGAAACCTCAAAGAAAGAAAGAAAGAGAAGAAAGAATGAAAGAAAGAAAGAGACGAAAAGAAAGAAAGAAAGAAAGAAAGAAAGAAAGAAAGAAAGAAAGAAAGAAACTTTTTTTCCAGACTGTGCAGAGTACAACACCTTCTGTCCTTTGACCGTCACAGTGGACCAGGAAAAACTCCTCAAAAAACCCTTTAACGGGTGATAAAAAAGAGGAGAAACCTCAAAGAAAGAAAGAAAGAGAAGAAAGAATGAAAGAAAGAAAGAGACGAAAAGAAAAAAGAAAGAAAGAAAGAAAGAAAGTTTTTTTTCCAGACTGTGTAGAGTACAACACCTTCTGTCCTTTGACCGTCACAGTGGACCAGGAAAAACTCCTCAAAAACCCTTTAACGGGTGGTAAAAAAGAGGAGAAACCTCAAAGAAAGAAAGAAAAAAAAAGAGAAGAAAGAATGAAAGAAAGAAAGAAAGAGACGAAAAGAAAGAAAGAAAGAAAGAAAGAAACTTTTTTTCCAGACTGTGCAGAGTACAACACCTTCTGTCCTTTGACCGTCACAGTGGACCAGGACAAACTCCTCAAAAAACCCTTTAACGGGTGATAAAAACGAGGAGAAACCTCAAAGAAAGAAAGAAAGAAACAGAAGAAAGAAAAAAAGAAACAGAAGAAAGAAAGAAAGACAGAAAGAAAGAAAGAAAGAAAGAAAGAAAGAAAGTTTTTTTTCCAGACTGTGCAGAGTACAACACCTTCTGTCCTTTAACCCGTGGACCAGGAAAAACTCCTCAAAAAACCCTTTGACAGGTGATAAAAACGAGGAGAAACCTCAAAGAAAGAAAGAAAGAAAGAAAGAAAGAAAGAAAGAAAGAAAGAAACAGAAGAAAGAAAAAAAGAAATTTTGGAAAGAAATTTTGGTCCTCCAACGATGATTCTTTTCTACTGCTGAGAAGACAAAAAAACACACATTTCATTAATACCATGTTGCTCATTTATCTCCTCTGTGGTCGTGAATGTGTGTGTGTGTGTGTGTGTGTGTGTGTGTGTGTGTGTGTTAGGGTTGTCACAATACTAAAATTTTCAACTCGATACCGATACTCAGGAAAATATTCGATACTCGACACCATTTCCGATACCACCAGGATAAAAACAAAGACCCCAAAATTATTAATAAGAAAGAATGAATGAACAATGAACAGAACCACAGGTTAAATATTTATAATAAAAACAGTTGTGCAAATATAAACTGCAACTATGATAACAAGCTTCAGGTCTGAGATAGTGCAAAAAATAGAATAAACAATAACAATTAGAACAATATTTTGAGGTTGTATGCTGTGCACAATATTAGTGAAGTTTAATAAGTCGACTTTTCTCTGCTTCATTCAGAAAATAACACTTTTCAGTCACCAACATGAAAATAAACTTATTACCTCTATGCTTGTGTATACTGACACTGTGTCAATTAACGTAATATGGGCATACTACGTGCCTGATTTATTTATTTATTTATTTACGTTGTTTATAATCATTAACGTGACATCAGCCTTTAATTGCTAGCTGCGGCTAATGGCTAAAAATAACACGGCTAACATTAATGCTACGATAACATCAGTAACAGGTCAGTTTGAAACGAAAGTTTGGGCGGTATCGATGCTTTTGAAAATGAGTATCGTATCCAGATACAACGTTTAGTATCGATACTTTTTTGAGTACTGATTACTTTTGACAACCCTAGTGTGTGTGTCTATCAGCTTCTTCAGAAAGACACATATTTCTGTCCATAGAGAAGAGCTGTTGCCTTACCTGCTTCACGTAGAACAGGAGGTAGGCTGTTTGTTGGCGATTGTGGCAGACAGACGCGCCGGTCGTCTCGGTGACGTGTTTGTCGTTGTAAGTTAGCCATCGGTCTTTATTATCTCCCGGTCTGTAGGCTCCGTCACAAATATAATGTCCTGAGGGAAGAGGAGGGGACACGTTTTTATACAGCTGGAGGGGAAGTCGATTTGTAAAAATAAAATTTGACTAATTTTGAACATGTAGTCTAGAGCAGCTATTCTCAACCTTGGGGTCGGGACCCCAATTGTGTGTGTGAGATTGTGTTCAGTGAGCGGGGGTCACGGACAACATGCATGTTAAATTGGGGGTCGCGACTCAAAAAGGTTGAGAACTACTGGTCTAGACGGATTTCAGAAAAAAGGCCTTCTATAAGAAGTGAGGAGCATTTATGGGTACAAGTCAGGAACCGGCCTACCTTACATATCTCAAGGGTGCTGAGTCAAAAAAAAAATATATATATATATATATCTAAATATACATAAAAAAGACACTGAGCCTCCACTATATTCTTGCTTTGACTGTAGACTATAGATCCAGAAACTTAATTTCCTCATCTTTGATTTCCTACTCACAAAAAAACTTGGGGAAAATGGTCCATCTTGATATGCAAATGAGAAGGTCAAAAACTCTAAATTTCACTTAGGAACCTTTTTTTTTTATTCAGCACCCTTGAAATAAGTAAAGTAGGCCGGTTCCTGACTTGTACCCATAAATGCTCCTCACTTTCACTTTTTGGACAATTCCATCTAGACCAATGTATGTTTGCAACCAAACACTTACCAGAGTTGGCTGTGGATCCTAAATGGCTGACGATGCTCACCAGAGAGTAGCGAGTTGTTGTCTAGAAAACAAACAAAGAGATACCAACAATTAGCTACACATGCAGACACTTTGACTACAGGGACTGTACATTTTAAAGGATGATTTCTCCCTGTTTTTTCTAAAAAAAAACTTCTCAGTAGTCTTACCTGTTCGGCAACGCTAGATTCTGGATTCACCAGCAGCTCTCTTGATAAAACAACCGGGCTCTGCACCTTCACCAGGTCGTAGGTTTTGGTGAAGCTGAATCTCTTCAGCTGCAGGATCAGTACACTGTTGACAAAGGGAGAGGAAGAGATGGAGGGAAAGGGGTCAGATCACACACTGATAGATGAAGACAAAAGAAAGTGAAACTGCTTTGCCTGTTGTGTATTCATTTGAAGATGTTTTAAAATGATATATAATAATATATAAGATGTCTATGGTGGACGGTAATACTCACTTTGGCAGGGTCAAGAAGGATGGCCGCTGCGTTGACTGCTCTGCACCACACTCACACCGATACTCCAACTGGTCCAACTGCAGGGGGACATAACACATTTAAAATGTTATTTTTGCAACCTTTGTTCACATTTGCAACATTTAGAATTCTTTATTGAGCATGATAGTGTTTTGAAAGTAAAAAAAGGATTCAATATCACATTTTATGTGACACAAAATGACCAAAAAAAAGACACAAAGACACAAAATTACTAAAAAAAGACACAAAATAACTAAAAAAAGACACAATAAAAGACACAAAATGACCAAAAAAAGACACTAAATGACTAAAAAAAGACACTAAATGACTAAAAAACCCCACAGAAGACACATCATTACTAAAAAAGACACAAAATTACTAAAATAAGACACAAAATGACTAAAGAAAGACACAAAATGACCAAAAAACCCCACAGAAGACACAAAATGACTAAAATAAGACACAAAATGACTAAAAAAAGACACAAAATGACCAAAAAAACCCCACAGAGCACACAGCATTACTAAAAAGAGACACAAAATGACTAAGAAAAGACACAAAATGACCTAAAACCCCCACAGAAGACACAACATTACTAAAAAAAGACATAAAATCACAAAAAAAGACACAAAATGACCCAAAAACCCCACAGAAGACACAGCATTACTAAAAAAAAGACACAAAATGACTAAAAAAAGACACAAAATGACTAAAAAGACACAAAATTGCCCAAAAACCCCACAGAAGACACAGCATTACTAAAAAAAGACACAAAATTACTAAAAACAGACACAAAATGACCAAAAAAAAAGACACAAAATGACCAAAATTGTCACGCTAAACACACAAGACACAAATAAAATCGAGTCCCACTAGAATAAAAACCAGAGTTGGATGACAGGATCACACACAATCACAAGATCACATTTAAGTGATCAGTCACTTTAAATCTGAGTAAATGAGCAGATGATGGATGGATCACTGAATGGGTGTCTTGCTTACTTTAAGGTAGTCCTTTAGACACTGGTTTACTGAGCCGCCATGCACCAGGTCTAGGGACAGGTTGATGTAGTCCTCCTCCCTCATGGATTGTTTACCGCATCTATAGAATAAAGAGACAATTGAAATGAAAATATAGCACAGATTATACACTTTGGTTGAGAGGTTTTCTTCCAAAACCTTTCCTTGAAGAAGAAAAAATGCACTGTGAATATAAGTGTGGCTGTGTGTTCATACCCTTTGCAGGTCCTGGTGCTCAACATCTGGAAGGTGATGTGAGCATCAACAGGGCAGGTGTATTTGAAGCCCATGTTAACTGCTGATTCCTGCAGGTCAAAGTTCAGAGACTTCATCTGATTCAACAAGGAGCTGAGGAACTCATGGGCATCCTGCACAGAAACAAAGAAAACTATTAAAGATGGAAGATGGACATTTTAAAAGTGTAGAAGTCGTTCAATAAAGATAATTGTGGTGCTGTGTGCTCTTTAAAAAAAAAAAAAAAGGGGGTACTTATGTGATAGTATGATTTCATGTGTGTCGCTGGTGTAGCATTGTCGAGTAGCAGTAGCTAAGCTAACTAGCCACCTGTGGCTCCACTGTGTGCGCGCATGTTAAAAGTCTGAGAGAAATACTGTGTGTACATTCTCAGTCAGGTTATTCTCGTGTAGTGTTGTGTATTAATGAGTACATGAGAATGTAAAATGTATAAATTGTGTCCTGTCTTTTCAGAGGGGTCATTACACTTACTTTCTGCTGATGGTCCTTAAACTCTGAGTTAAACTCAGCGACAGCATCTTTAAAAGCAGCCAGGACACTTTTTGCCTCTCTCTTGTTGCTGTTAAAGTGGCTGTGTCCCACATCTACAAACCGTCTGAAAAAACAAAGACAAAAGATATACTTCATTAGTTATTGTCACATAATGATGACCTGCAAAGCTATAAACCAAACTAAAGAGTGAGAGTGTGTGAGGAGGTGCTGTACCTGAGGACTTTAGATCCGGGGTGAGACATCCACACCTTCTTCTGCTTGATGATGTCGTGAACAAAAGGTCTCAGCGTCAGGAGGCCTTGCAGGGTGGAGTTCATGTAGCAGGTCTGCGCCAGGTTGGGGAACCTTTAACACAACAAGATCAAAGTCAGACTGGAGCTCAACATAACCTAACCCTAACTTAACCCATCATCTTCTGGAGGAACAAGAAAGAACCACTTTTGGACATTCAGCTCTCTCACTTAAAGGTTGTAACATCTGGAATACATTACCAACTGAAATAAAATCAATGACTAATCTTGAAACATTCACAAAAAACACTTAGTGTTGGCTTAAAGCAAACCAGAGCTGTATTCATTCTTAAAGTCTTATAGTCTAAGTAGTTATTTTGGATTTGGTTGCAATGTTTTTCTTTTTATCCTTTGTATTATAATTGTATAATCCTTTTTTCTCTTTTCTTTCTTTCTCTTCTCCTTATTGTTGTATAGCTGGGTTTAAATTTAGCCTAGTCACTAAAAATAAACTTTAAAAAAATATATTTTTATTGGCATACATTGGCAGAAAGTAGTGCAATAAGGAAGATAGGAAAAAAATAATAATAAAAAAAAAAGTAACAGCTGAATGGACTGCTAAAATAAATAAAATAAAATAAAACGGGGGAGGAAAAAAAAGACAGCAATGGTTTATGGGAGTTTGGAGCTCTTTCAATTTAACAATATTTGGCGACGGGCAAAAATAAACTTTAAAATTAGCTACTTTTTTTACATTTCTGTTTCCAGTCACAGCCACATTTTGGAGAAGTCACTTCCTGTCAAAGTCACATGACCACCACACCAGGGTGTTGAGTATGTGTCACTTAAGGATTTAATGAGTTAATGTGAAGCATAAAGCTGAATATGGGAGATTATAGAAGTTTTTTTTAGTGTTTGATAGACGGGTGTCACCATGGGTTCTTATGGGTTAAACTAAAATAACTTTATATGAACAAAATATGAGAATTCAGTGTGTATGTGAGTCTCTTTGTACTGTTCTTACCCGAGGCAGACCAGCTCCTCTCTGGGAATGACTTCTGTGCTGGCTGAGGTTTTTTCCTGCAACAAATTATTTTGCCGAAGGAACACTTTTCTATATATATCGGCGTTGAGAGTTTCAACATCTATACTCCCACCCTGACCTATTGGGTTGGGTTTTTTGCTGTGAATGGCAAATGGCTGGGCCTCAGTGCAATCTGTGTCCATCTCTGCTGTCTCAGATGGAGGTTCGGTCTCCACCTTCTGTTTCTGTTGGTTGTCAGAACAAAAAGAAAAGTTTAATACAACAAATAAGAGCACATAATACACAGCATGCAGAATGAATATGTTACATGATCGCATTATTATAGATCCCACTGCAGTTCACAACAAGACCTTTCCCACGGTGCTATGAACGGTCAGGGCAGTGCCTTATATTGATTTCTAATTTCTGGGTAACCTCACGCGGGCTGGACAAGGACAGTCAACGGGCCGGATGTGGCCAGCGGGCCGCCCATTGCCCAGGTCTGGTATACGGTGTATACCTGTGTATCATGTAGACTACACCACTGGCCCTGACCAATCCTAGTGTCACAGGTCTTGTCTTGTTGTTTATTGCAGCGGGATCCATAATAACAGTTTGATAAGCAACATTTGGTGGTACATACCTTACGGCGAGGCACCAGCCAGTGAAGCCAACTGGAAGCCTTCTCGACAGGCTCATCGTGATCAGGCTCAATGGTGGTGTTAGCACTGGTTGCTTCTTCATCTTCAGCGGTGGGTGAAGCCTCCTGAACACCAGCTTCTTCCTCGGACTCCTTGTTGATGCTGCTAATAAAACAAAAGGACATATACTTATCTTCTGGGGCAGAAGACAACAACTCTGTGTCTTCTGGTACGTCTTCATCCTCAGTTGAGACCAGAATCACAGCGGTGGATGAAGCCTTCTCCACAGCTTCACCATCTTCAAACTGGATGCTGGGGTTAGCACTAGCTGCTTCTTCATCTTCAGCCTCCTGAACACCAGCTCCTTCCTCGGACTCCTCGTCAGCGTTGATGCTGCTGATTAAAGAAAAAAAACACATAGAAGAAGACAACAACTCCATGTCTTCTTCTTCATCCTCAGTTGCAGCTGAGGCTAAAGTTTCAGGGGCGGATGAAACCTCCTGGACACCATCTTCATGCTGAGACTCCTCGCTGGTGTTGATACTGCTGATAAAAGAGAAGAAAGATGGTTATTCTACTGCATGGTCCACTCACAGTTATGAGGACAATGAAGGTGAACATGAAAGAAACAAGGTCATAATAGTTTTGGATTTTTCATTAGTTTTAGTTTTGATTTCGTTGTCAATTTTGTTTTCAAATTCAGTTAGTTTTAGTTCGTTTTTAGAGAGAGTTTGCTAGTTTTAATTAGTTTTTATTTTTTGGAAAATGCTTAGTTTTAGTTTAGTTTTTATTAGTTTTAGTTTTTTGTAATGGGGTATCAACCAAAAAGGTTTACGTATGAAAAAAGTTGACAAAGAGGAAAACCAAAGACATTTCCACTATAATTTTAGTTAGTTTTAGTTGTTTTTTATGAAGAAAAATTAAGAAACAGTTTTGTAAGAGCGATCTGAAATATCCAATTAGTGTTCTTTTTCGCTCATTTTTTTACGGCCGTCCCATTCACTTCAATGCTAAATTTTGGGCAGTTTTCAAAAATTCGTATTCTGTAGAGAAAAGTAATAGCACACCGATCCCGAACAATTGACGTTTTGATGTATAATTTGGACTAGTAGCGGGACGAAATTGTGTCCGGAAGAGGAAGAAGAAAAGATCCACAATTGCCCCGTGGCCCTAATTAACTAAAATTGCAACAACAACAGTAAAATAATAACATACCTTATTTCTGTGGCAGTAGATGTAGTCTGTGCGTCGTCTTTCACATCTTCCACAGGACTCTGCTGCTTGTTTGGTATTAAAAAAAAAAACATAAAACCAGTTAAATACAGCTGAGTGACACAAATGACTGCACCAGTTTGGTCAGTGATTATGTTGCAAGACAAACATACCTTCTTACGACAGAACAACCTACGCCACCAGGACTTTTTGGTGTCGGGGACCACAGTGGGTTGTTTTGGCTCCTTTTCAATAATGACACTGTAATAAAGAAATCCAGATAATTAGTCAAATGTGAACTGCGTTCACAATGCTCTCAACGTCTTTCAGAAGTGGACATCCTTGTGGAAATGTTTAGGAGAGACAATAATCACGATAATAATTCATTTAAACCTCTGAAGTCCAGGAGATTTTGGTTCAAATTTGTCAACTTCCTATGCAGGAAGGAATTTTCAGAAATCTTCCTGCGTTTTTAATATGGGAGCCAATGAGGCTGTTGGTGGTGTTGGTGGCACATCTGTGCGTCGTACGCCCAAACTATAACTCTGACAGCCTTACCAGAGGATTGTGAGTGAGAAGACAAATTTTCCTAAGTTTCTATGTATAAATTATTTCTGTAGAGTGGAATTTGCGGCCTGGAGCGCAGTTTTCAAATTTATTTTTTGACAATTTTTTCTCTCCCTCTACACACGGAATGTTCGTATCACACTGTGACACGAACTTTCCGTGCAATACACACCCATTATAATCTCAGAATTTCTCCGAAAATGATCATGGTCATTGAACAGGGATTGATAAAAAACTATATGACCTATCGCAACGTGGATTGATACACCGATACACAAGACTTGTGTCTACTGTTTAAAGTTTAAATGGAGTCTCTAGGTGAAATTATGCTGGAGAAATAGACGTTTAAAAATCTCCAATTATTGTTCTTTTTCGCTCATTTTTTTCGTCCATCCCATTCACTTCAATGCAAAATTTTGGGCAGTTTTTCGCAACTTACATCGCAAACAATTCGTATTCCGTATAGCACACCGATCCCGATCAAACCGCACGTTTTGATATATAATTTGTCCTGCAACTCCTCAAGTTGTAGGACTAGTAGCGGGACGAAATTGCGTCCGGAAGAGGAAGAAGAAGAAATCCACAGTATAACAGTAGTGCTTGGTGCGATTGCCCCGTGACCCTAATAAAACTGCAAAACAGTCTATTTGTAATTTTAAAACTGAAACTCAGGAGCTGTTTTTTCATTGTTATTGAATAAATCCAAGACATATAGGATCCCAGCATTTTCCATAGTGTCCAGTTAATCATTTTATCTCCAATCAAGATTCGATTATTGTTACATAAACAGGCTTTAGGGCAGGGGTCTCAAACTCAAATTACCTGGGGGCCGCTGGATGCAGTATCAAAATGACCAAAAAAAAAGACACCAAGTTACAGAAAAAAAAACGAAATTACTTAAAAAAGAGACAAAATGACCAAAAAAAAGACAAAATGACCAAAAAAAGAGACAAAATTACAAAAAAATATTAGAGGCTGTGGAAGCAGAATATAAACAGTATAAGTTGAATTCATTTTAACCCTTTATCGGGCGAAGAACTATATTTGGAACTTAGAACCACATAGATTTGTACGAGGAGAACTTGACTATGAAATAAAAATACAAACCGGGGGAGAGTTGCAAATTTACTAGATTAAAGTGCCAAATCTACAAAAAAAAAAGTGCAGATTTAAGAGATTTAAAGTGGCAAATCTGCTCGAAAAAAGTCGCAGATTTACGTGACAAAAGTGGGGAAAAAACTACTTCTTTCTCACAGATTCATACCGATCAAACTGCACGTTTTGATGTATAATTTGTCCTGCAACTCTTCAAGATGTAGGACTAGTAGCGGGATGAAATTGCGTCCGGAAGAGGAAGAAGAAAACATCCACAGTATAACAATAGTGCTCGGTGCGATTGCCCCGAGGCCCTAATAAAACTGCAAAACAGTCTATTTGCATATAAATTAAAAATAGTAATAGTTTTCATTGTAGAAAGAAAATTCACATTTTAAAAATGGTCTAGAAACATAAATGTCACACTGTGAAAGCTCCTTTGATTGAACTTTCAACTGACTTTCTCAGCTTGTCTACATATCATATATAAATAAAGTTATCACTGTAAATAAAACATGTTTATTTTCAAAAAATAGATGGACTCCAGAGGGTTAAAAGTTTTACATTTAGGAAAATATTTATAGAATAATCACACAAAAAGACACACAAATTGAGTAAAATAACATACATGATACCATATACAATAAAATATATTCAAATTAACAACAAGAATATTAATATGAAGCCATTATCTTACCTCTTTTGTGGGCCGAAGCATGGCTCGTCTCTAACTTCCACGTCATCTTGACAGTTTCTCTGTTAAAAAATATACAAAACCGTACATTAGCAAATATGCCAGACACATAATCAGCTGCTTCACACACAAATATTAAATTGAATTATCAAAAAATATGAATAATGTCAAAATTCAGTAATAATCATCTCATAACACAACAGTTTAGACAAAAGAAAATTAAGTTCATACCTTTTGGCGTCTGCAAAAGCAAGAAAACATCTCTGCAGGTCTTGATAATTATCTAAATAACTGAAAACATTTGGAAAGCTCTTCTATATCTGGCTGTTATATCCAAGGTCTTTCTAAAAGTGAGCTGACAGATGTGAGACTCCTAAAGGCTTGAGAATTCTGTCCATTCTAGAATAATAAGATCAAGGCGATGGAATAGTAATAAATTAGAACCCTGCAGTCAATAAGAATTTTACCATATAAGGTAAAAAAAATCATAGACAGTTAAAATATGATTTTTAGTTAAATTATCATTAATATTATTCAAATCTATGTCCATAACCATGTCAATCTCCCATTGTTCCTGCAATAAATTATACGGCGTTAGCAATATTTCAAATAAAGAGGGCTTCCCAGCCAACTGGATGAGGTACTTTGCATTTGAACATACTTGATGACTTGATTACATGAAAAGCGATACTTTACTGAAACTCAGAAACTGTTTTTTTATTGTTATTGAATAAATCCAAGACATATAGGATCCCAGCATTTTCCATAGTGTCCAGTTAACCATTTTATCTCCAATCAAGATTCGGTTATTGTTCCATAAACAGGCTTTAGGGCAGGGGTCTCAAACTCAAATTACCTGGGGGCCGCTGGATGCAGTATCAATATGACCAAAAAAATTACAGAAAAAAACCCTAAATTACTTAAAATAGACACAAAATGACCAAAAAGACACAAAATTATTTTAAAAAAAAGTCACAAATTATTTTAAAAAAGAAACAAATTATTTTAAAAAGACACAAAATTATTAAAAAAAGACACAAAATTATTTTAAAAAGACACAAAATGACCAAAATTATTAATAAGAAAGAATGAATGAACAATGAACAGAACAGGTTAAATATCTATAATAAAAACAGTTGTGCAAATATAAACTGCAACTATGATAACAAGCTTCAGGTCTGAGGTAGTGCAAAAAATAGAATAAACAATAACAATTAGAACAATATTTTGAGGTTGTATGCTGTGCACAATATTAGTCAAGTAAGTCGACTTTTCTCTGCTTCATTCAGAAAATAACACTTTTCAGTCACCAACATTAATATAAACTTATTAACTCTATGCTTGTGTATACTGACACTGTGTCAATTAACGTAATATGGGCATACTACGTGCCTGATTTATTTATTTATTTATTTACGTTGTTTATAATCATTAACGTGACATCAGCCTTTAATTGCTAGCTGCGGCTAATGGCTAATAATAACACGGCTAACATTAATGCTACGATAACATCAGTAACAGGTCAGTTTGAAACGAAAGTTTGGGCGGTATCGATAATTTTGAAAATGAGTATCGTATCCGGATACAACGTTTAGTATCGATACTTTTTTGAGTACTGATTACTTTTGACAACCCTAGTGTGTGTGTCTATCAGCTTCTTCAGAAAGACACATATTTCTGTCCATAGAGAAGAGCTGTTGCCTTACCTGCTTCACGTAGAACAGGAGGTAGGCTGTTTGTTGGCGATTGTGGCAGACAGACGCGCCGGTCGTCTCACTGACGTGTTTGTCGTTGTAAGTTAGCCATCGGTCTTTATTATCTCCCGGTCTGTAGGCTCCGTCACAAATATAATGTCCTGAGAGAAGAGGAGGGGACACGTTCTTATACAGCTGGAGGGGAAGTCGATTTGTAAATGATAAAATTTGACTAATTTTCAACATGTAGTCTAGAGCAGCTATTCTCAACCTTGGAGTCGGGACCCCAACTGGGGTCGCGAGATGATTTCTGGGGATCGCCAAATCATTTTCGTCATTTTGTGTCTTTTTTGATCATTTTGTCTTTTTTTTAATCATTTTGTTTCTTTTTTTGGTCATTGTGTGTCTTTTTTGATCATTTTGTGTCTTTTTTGATCATTTTGTGTCTTTTTTGATCAATTTGTAGTCAATTTGTGTCTATATTGGTCATTTTGTTTCTTTTTTTGGTCATTGTGTGTCTTTTTTGGTCGTTTTGCTTCTTTTTTGGTCATTTTGCTTCTTTTTTTGGTCATTGTGTGTCTTTTTTGGTAATTTTTTACTTCTTTTTTTGGTCATTTTGTGTCTTTTTAGGTCATTTTGTAGTAAATTTGTGTCTATTTTGGTCATTTTGTTACTTTTTTTGGTCATTTTGTGTCTTTTTTGGTCATTTTGTGTCTTTTTTTGGTCATTTTGTGTCTTGATAGCTCATTTTGTGTCTTTTTTTGATCATTTTGTGGTCAATTTTTGTCTTTTTTGGTCATTTTGTTTCTTTTTTGGGTGATCTGAACTGTGTGTGTGAGATTATGTTCAGTGAGCGGGGGTCACGGACAACATGCATGTTAAATTGGGGGTCGCGGCTCAAAAAGGTTGAAAACTACTGGTCTAGATGGATTTCAGAATAAAGGCCTTCTATAAGAAGTGAGGAGCATTTATGGCTACAAGTCGGGAACTGGCCTACCTTACAGATCTCAAGGGTGCTGAGTCCAAAAAAAAATGGTTCCCAAGCGAAATTTTGAGTTTGAGTCATCAAATGGCCACCAAATTGCCCATCTTGCTCAGTCATTGGACCATTTCCCCTTAGTTTTTTTGTAAGTAGGCAATCAAAGATGGGGAAATTAAGTTTCTAGATCTATAGTCTAGGGTCAGAGCAAGAATATAGTGGAGGCTCAGTGCCTTTTTTATGTATGTATATATATATATATATGCAAAATACCAACTGGAACATTTAAAAGTGATTGATTGAATATTTGTGTCGGCCTTAAAAAATGACACAAATAATGTTTTATTTCACCTTAATAGTTGGTATTTTGCATATATATAAATATACATAAAGACACTGAGCCTCCACTATATCCTTGCTCTGACCCTAGACTATAGATCCAGAAACTTAATTTCCTCATCTTTGATTGCCTACTCACAAAAAAACTAAGGGGAAATGGTCCAACGACTGAGCAAGATGGGCAATTTGGCCGCACTTTTGATATGCAAATGAGAAGGTCAAAAACTCAAAATTTCGCTTGAGAACCACTCACGTTCACTTTTTGGACAATTCCGTCTAGACTAATGTGTGTTTGCAACCAAACACTTACCAGAGTTGGCTGTGGATCCTAAATGGCTGACGATGCTCACCAGAGAGTAGCGAGTTGTTGTCTAGAAAAAAACAAAGAGATACCAGCAATTAGCCAGACATGCAGACACTTTGACTACAGGGACTGTACATTTTAAAGGATGATTTCTCCCTGTTTTTTCTAAAAAACACTTCTCAGTAGTCTTACCTGTTCGGCAACGCTAGATTCTGGATTCACCAGCAGCTCTCTTGATAAAACAACAGGGCTCTGCACCTTCACCAGGTCGTAGGTTTTGGTGAAGCTGAATCTCTTCAGCTGCAGGATCAGTACACTGTTGACAAAGGGAGAGGAAGAGATGGAGGGAAAGGGGTCAGATCACACACTGATAGATGAAGACAAAAGAAAGTGAAACTGCTTTGCCTGTTGTGTATTCATTTGAAGATGTTTTAAAATGATATATAATAATATATAAGATGTCTATGGTGGACGGTAATACTCACTTTGGCAGGGTCAAGAAGGATGGCCGCTGCGTTGACTGCTCTGCACCACACTCACACCGATACTCCAACTGGTCCAACTGCAGGGGGACATAACACATTTAAAATGTTATTTTTGCAACCTTTGTTCACATTTGCAACATTTAGAATTCTTTATTGAGCATGATAGTGTTTTGAAAGGAAAAAAAAATTCAATATCACATTTTATGTGACACAAAATGACTAAAAGACACAAAATGACCAAAAAACCCCACAGAAGACACAGCATTACTAAAAAAAGACACAAAAAAGACTAAAAAAAGACACAAAATGACAAAAAAAAGACACAAAATGACCCAAAACCCCCACAGAAGACACATTACTAAAAAAAAGACACAACATGACTAAAAAAGACAAAATGACCAAAAAAACCCACAGAAGACACAGCATTGCCAAAAAAAAGACACAAAATGACTAAAATAAGACACAAAATGACCAAAAAAAGACACAAAGTGACCCAAAAACCCCACAGAAGTCACAACATTACTAAAAAAAGACACAAAATGACCCAAAAACCCCACAGAAGTCACAACATTACTAAAAAAAGACACAAAATGACCAAAATTTTCACGCTAAACACACAAGACACAAATAAAATCGAGTCCCACTAGAATAAAAACCAGAGTTGGATGACAGGATCACACACAATCACAAGATCACATTTAAGTGATCGGTCACTTTAAATCTGAGTAAATGAGCAGATGATGGATTGATCACTGAATGGGTGTCTTGCTTACTTTAAGGTAGTCCTTTAGACACTGGTTTACTGAGCCGCCATGCACCAGGTCTAGGGACGGGTTGATGTAGTCCTCCTCCCTCATGGATTGTTTACCGCATCTATAGAATAAAGAGACAATTGAAATGAAAATATAGCACAGATTATACACTTTGGTTGAGAGGTTTTCTTCCAAAACCTTTCCTTGAAGAAGAAAAAATGCACTGTGAATATAAGTGTGGCTGTGTGTTCATACCCTTTGCAGGTCCTGGTGCTCAACATCTGGAAGGTGATGTGAGCATCAACAGGGCAGGTGTATTTGAAGCCCATGTTAACTGCTGATTCCTGCAGGTCAAAGTTCAGAGACTTCATCTGATTCAACAAGGAGCTGAGGAACTCATGGGCATCCTGCACAGAAACAAAGAAAGCAATTAAAGATGGAAGATGGACATTTTAAAAGTGTAGAAGTCGTTCAATAGAGATAACTGTGGTGCTGTGCCGTAAACAAGGTTCATACACTTTTTCAGTGGTCAAATTCAAGCACTTTGCTAGGACTTTCAAGGTCCATTTTCAAGCTTTTCCAGGACTTTACAACGGTTCTAAGTTGCATGTTTTAGATGAGTACTTACATGCTAAAAGGGGTAATTTCCCTCAACCATACCGACAGCAATGGTTTTACACTTTTAACAACCAAAAGTACAGTTTGCTAATCTCAATATTCGTTCTTCATCTATACAAATTCTACAAAGAAATATGAATTCGGTGCTTTTACTTTAACCCTTAATAGGGCACTCATTGAAATACTTGCAAATCCCAAATTTCAACCCCAGAGAATATTGGAGGATATTACATACAGACAGAATGTGTAAAAAAAAAAAACATACGGACCTGGGGGAGGGGGGTAATATTTTGAGAAAAAAAGTTTACGAGATTAAGTTGTCAAATCTACGAGTAAAAAAGGTTCACATTTATGAGGTTTAAAGTGGTGAATCTGCGAGAAAAAAGTTGTTTTTTTCCCACTTTTGTCTCGTAAATCTGCGACTTTTTTTGAGCAGATTTGCCACTTTAAATCTCTTAAATCTTTACTCAGGCTGTTTCTAAGTAATATTTATTTAATAGAACAACTTATATTTTTATGAGAATACACAAGTTAATCGCAGATTCACTGATGTCCCTCAATTACATTTTACTTTGAAATATCAACTAATTAAGCCAATTAACTCGTTTAGTGAATATTACTTGGAACGAATGATTCAATTTACAGACAAAACTGAGAACACATAATAACAAACAATCACAAAGTAATGCACTACATGAGAAACTGATATTTAACCCTTTATCGGGCGAAGAACTATATTTGCTAACTTCAGTGGATATCTAAATGGGGTCCCCACGTCTCTGTTTGGTCGTAGAACCACATGGATTTGTACGAGGAGAACTTGACTATGACGGCATATTAAGGCCAAGTATGAATAAAAAATAAAAATACAAACCGCGCAAATTTACTAGATGAAAGTGCCAAATCTACAGATTGCAAGAGAAATACAGTAAGAACTAGAAAATTCCTAAAGAAATTTTGATTGTGTGCTTGCCTCTGGACTGTGACTCTCGTGGCTTATCAAAAGGGGCACGGATTAAACAGGGACTTTCTGCTGAGTACACTCACACCTCATACAAGTCTGTAGGACAAACGGTTCACTAGTTAGTAAAATGGGCGTGGCTTATCAAAAGGGGCGGGGTTATCAATCACCAGTTAAACGGACTCTATGCTGAGTAATCTGACATCTTATACAAGTTTCTAGGACAAACGGTTCATTAGTTAGTAAAAGGGGGCGTGGCTAATAAAAAGGGCGGGAATTTATGAATTATTGTTATGTAAAACTGAAAAGTGATGAACCATCATCATGCATGACAAGTTTGAGGCAGATTGGACAATGTATGGTCAAGTTATAAGGTCTCGTGTTTTATGAAGAAAGCCATGTCTGTTTACTTAGAGCAAACTGACAGTTATCAGTTAGAATGTCTGTGTTGGGGGGGGGGGGGGGGCTTTGGTAGCTAAGCAACCACGTGGCCAGGTGGAGTCGACCAATCAGAGCAGAGCAATCAACTGAAATTAACTGACGATGGAGACAGTTCCATCAAAGTGAGCAGACAGAGGTCGACAAACTTGAAATTCTGGCCTCGAACAGAAAGCATTTTCGGCAAAACCATAATACCTATCATTGATCCGACTTCACTTTGAGCGTCCTGAGTTCTTCCTGAACATCTACATATGTTTTTTTTTAAGAAAAATGAAAAAATAGCTTTGTTAGAGCGATTTTAAAAAACTGTTAATTTTTTTTTTTGAGAAATCTTCCTTCATTTTTAATATGGGAGCCGATGCGGCAGTTGGTGCATTTTGTTTGAGCATCTGTGCGTCCTGCGCCCAAACTATAACTCTGACAGCTTTACCAGAGGATTGTGAGTGAGAGGACAAATTTTCCTACGTTTCTATGTATAAATTATTTCTGTAGAGTGAAATTTGTGGCCTGGAGCGCAGTTTTCAAATTTATTTTTTGACAATTCTTTCTCTCCCTCTACACTCTGTTTGATGACTTCTCCACTCTAGACTCTCCATAGGGTTACATTGGGGGGATTTTTTGACGTGTTTTTTCCCAATAATTTGAAAACCGTTTGTCGAAACCCTTAGAAAAGTCATAGCACACTTGTCATGGGCGAGCCGGTCGGTTTGATACCTTTTTTGTGTATGTGCGACCAAAACTCTGGGAGGAGTAGTCGACCGAAAAATGACACGGAAGAAACGGAAGAAAAATAAGAATAAGCCCGGTGAATAGTAGTTAGTGTGCTTTTGCAAGCAAGCACACAAAACTAGAAAATTCCTAAAGAAATTTTGATTGTGTGCTTGCCTCTGGACCGTGACTCTCGTGGCTTATCAAAAGGGGCACGGATTAAACAGGGACTTTCTGCTGAGTACACTCACACCTCATACAAGTCTCTAGGACAAACGGTTCACTAGTTAGTAAAATGGGCGTGGCTTATCAAAAGGGGCGGGGTTATCAATCACCAGTTAAACGGACTCTATGCTGAGTAATCTGACATCTTATACAAGTTTCTAGGACAAATGGTTCATTAGTTAGTAAAAGGGGGCGTGGCTAATAAAAAGGGCGGGAATTCATGAATTATTGTTATGTAGAACTGAAAAGTGATGAACCATCATCATGCATGACAAGTTTGAGGCAGATTGGACAATGTATGGTCAAGTTATAAGGTCTCGTGTTTTATGAAGTCTGTTTACTTAGAGTAAACTGACAGTTATCAGTTAGAATGTCTGTGTTGGAGGAGGGGGGGGGGGGGGCTTTGGTAGCTAAGCAACCACGTGGCCAGGTGGAGTCGACCAATCAGAGCAGAGCAATCAACTGAAATTAACTGACGATGGAGACAGTTCCATCAAAGTGAGCAGACAGAGGTCGACAAACTTGAAATTCTGGCCTCGAACAGAAAGCATTTTCGGCAAAACCATAATAGCTATCATTGATCCGACTTCACTTTGAGCGTCCTGAGTTCTTCCTGAACATCTACATATGTTTTTTTTTAAGAAAAATGAAAAAATAGCTTTGTTAGAGCGATTTTAAAAAACTGTTAAATTTTTTTTTTGAGAAATCTTCCTTCATTTTTAATATGGGAGCCGATGCGGCAGTTGGTGCATTTTGTTTGTGCATCTGTGCGTCCTGCGCCCAAACTATAACTCTGACAGCTTTACCAGAGGATTGTGAGTGAGAGGACAAATTTTCCTACGTTTCTATGTATAAATTATTTCTGTAGAGTGAAATTTGCGGCCTGGAGCGCAGTTTTCAAATTTATTTTTTGACAATTCTTTCTCTCCCTCTACACTCTGTTTGATGACTTCCCCACTCTAGACTCTCCATAGGGTTACATTGGGGGGATTTTTTGACGTGTTTTTGCCCAATAATTTGAAAACCGTTTGTCGAAACCCTTAGAAAAGTCATAGCACACTTGTCATGGGCGAGCCGATCGGTTTGATACCTTTTTTGTGTATGTGCGACCAAAACTCTGGGAGGAGTAGTCGACCGAAAAATGACACGGAAGAAACGGAAGAAAAATAAGAATAAGCCCGGTGAATAGTAGTTAGTGTGCTTTTGCAAGCAAGCACACAAAATAAGCATTTTCAAGCACTTTATCCAAAATCCAAGCACTTTTCAAACCTTTAACCAAACTAAAGAGTGAGAGTGTGTGAGGAGGTGCTGTACCTGAGGACTTTAGATCCGGGGTGAGACATCCACACCTTCTTCTGCTTGATGATGTCGTGAACAAAAGGTCTCAGCGTCAGGAGGCCTTGCAGGGTGGAGTTCATGTAGCAGGTCTGCGCCAGGTTGGGGAACCTTGAACACAACAAGATCAAAGTCAGACTGGAGCTCAACATAACCTAACCCTAACTTAACCCATCATCTTCTTAGTAACAAGAAACACAGTGGAGGGAAACTGCAGGATTCAACTCCGTAGAACCACTTTTGGACAGTCAGCTCTCTCACTTAAAGGTTGTAAAATCTGGAATACAATACCAACTGAAATAAAATCAATGACTAATCTTGAAACATTCACAAAAAACACTAAGTGTTGGCTTAAGAAGTCACTTCTTGTCAAAGTCACATGACCACCACACCTAGTCTAGACGGAATTGTCCAAAAAGTGAAAGTGAGGAGCATTTATGGGTACAAGTCAGAAATCGATCTTCTTTACTTATTTCAAGGGTGCTGAATCCAAAAAAAAGGTTCCCAAGCGAAATTTTGAGTTTTTGACCTTCTCATTTGCATATCAAAATGGCCGCCAAATTGCCCATCTTGCTCAGTTGCCTACTTACAAGTTTTTTTGTAAGTAGGCAATCAAAGATGAGGAAATTAAGTTTCTAGTTTCTTCTGTATGTTTATATATATATATGCAAAATACCAACTTTTAAGGTGAAATTAAGCATTATTTGTGTCATTTTTTAAGGCCTACATAAATATTAAATCAATATCACTTTTAAATGTTCCAGTTGGTATTTTGCATATATATATATATATATATATATATATATATATATGCATAAAAAAGACACTGAGCCTCCACTATATTCTTGCTCTGACCCTAGAATATAGATCTAGAAACTTAATTTCCTCATCTTGATTGCCTACTTACAAAAAAACTAAGGGGAAATGGTCCAACGACTGTGCAAAATGGGCAATTTGGTGGCCATTTGATATACAATTTAGAAGGTCAAAAACTCCAAATTTTGCTTGGGAGCCATTTTTTTTGGACTCAGCACCCTTGAGATATATAAGGTAGGCCGGTTCCTGACTTGTACCCATAAATGCTCCTCACTTCTTATAGAAGGCCTTTATTCTGAAATCCGTCTAGACTAACCAGGGTGTTGAGTATGTGTCGCTTAAGGATTTAATGAGTTAATGTGAAGAATAAAGATGAATATGGGAGATTATAGAAGTTTTTTTTTAGTGTTTGATACACAGGTGTCACCATGGGTTCTTATGGGTTAAACTAAAATAACTTTATATGAACAAAATATGAGAATTCAGTGTGTATGTGAGTCTCTTTGTACTGTTCTTACCCGAGGCAGACCAGCTCCTCTCTGGGAATGACTTCTGTGCTGGCTGAGGTTTTTTCCTGCAACAGTTTATTTTGCCGACTGAACACTTTTCTATATATATCGGCGTTGAGAGTTTCAACATCTATACTCCCACCCTGACCTATTGGGTTGGGTTTTTTGCTGTGAATGGCAAATGGCTGGGCCTCAGTGCAATCTATGTCCATCTCTGCTGTCTCAGATGGAGGTTCTGTCTCCACCTTCTGTTTCTGTTGGTTGTCAGAACAAAAAGAAAAGTTTAATACAACAAATAAGAGCACATAATACACAGCATGCAGAATGAATATGTTACAGGATCACATTATTATGGATCCCACTGCAGTTCACAACAAGACCCTTCCCACGGTGCTATGATGGCTCAGGGCAGTGCCTTACAAGGTCCTTGTGGCTTAACGTTAACAATAAAAAGTGTACGGCGGGCGGGATTTAAAGCTGGATGGGAGGAAGTCATGGGATTGATTGACAAATGTTTTGTTCAATTCTGTTTGGAGTGTTGGGAAAATGGTTAAGGCTGTTGATCGATTGGTCAGTTAGTAAAACTAATTGGTAACGGTAAGGGTTAACTTATAGTTATACGTGGTCTCATGATACCAACAATTTGCGAGTGGTTAAGTGAAATATTCAGCTGATAAACAACTTCCTAAGGTTATTGTTGCGGCGATCTGGGTAAAGATCGTCTGTGTGCATGCTGCTGCCTGTACGTGTCGGCGGGCGCGCTCTGTGTGCGCGCGTCGGCGGCGCACCTCACCAGGTGGGCACAATTACCGCAATCAGCGGCACACGCCGGGGTCACACACGCCAGAGACACACATGTCGGTTGGCAGGAGGAGAACGGCAGAGACAAAGAGCAGCAGAGACAAAGAGAAAAAAGAAAAGAAGTAAACTCACTTCACAAAACTCAGAACGCATTGGGAAAAGGACTCAAATCAAAAGGGCTACCGGTAAGCTTGTCTCCTCTGGACTGTTTGAGTGTTATTGGTCTATGTTGTGTATGGATGACTGATAAGTTGATTATTTATTTTATTAATCGAATATTTCTGTTAAAATGGTTGTTAAAATCTACAGTAAAATCAGTTTAAAATGTTTGATTTCATTTAAGGTAAAAAAGTATTAAAATGAGGAAAAAAATGGTTAATTTGAAAGTAAATGATTAAGTGTGTTTTAATTTCTAAGTCATACAGTACTTTAAGTCAATGTATGTTTAAATATACTTTTTATTTAGTATAATGCACTTGCATTGGAATGTACTTACCTTGGTTGATGCTGTATTTTATTTACATCTGTTTATTCTTGTTTGTTTAAAGGTTTTTCACCTTTCTTCATTGGTCATTGGAAAATAAACTAAGAACGAGTGAAATCCATGGTCTGACTGGTCCTTCCTTTTCAAGTGTGGGAAGCCACTGCGTGAAATACACTTGACAGTTATGTTTTGCTAGTAGTCAGGCGGCTTAGGACCAGATTTAAGAAGAAAGGGGACACGCCGGACAAAAGTACCAAATATTTTCCACATGCTCTCTATCACCATAGGTTTAAATTTTTGGTAGGAGCCACTTCATCAAGATTGTGGATAGGAGATGGCACCCATATAAAGTCTATGAGAACCAATATATCTTCCAATCCACATAAAAGGTCAATCTTGGTGTCAAAATATGCATTTTCTGGGTCAAGGAATAATTTAAAGCTATTGAGAATATCACTCACGCGAGATTCTGTTCAGTGAGCGGGGGTTGCGGACAACATGGATGTTAAATTGGGGGTCGTGACTCAAAAAGGTTGTGAACTACTGATGTAGACAACACCACTGGCCCTGACCAATCCTAGTGTCACAGGTCGTGTCTTGTTGTTAATTGCAGCGGTTTGGTAAGCAACATTTGGTGGTACATACCTTACGCCGAGGCACCAGCCAGCGAAGCCAACTGGAAGCCTTCTCGACAGGCTCATCGTGATCAGGCTCAATGGTGGTGTTAGCACTGGTTGCTTCTTCATCTTCAGCGGTGGGTGAAGCCTCCTGAACACCAGCTTCTTCCTCAGACTCCTTGTTGGTGCTGCTAATACAAGAAAAGGACATATACTTATCTTCTGGGGCAGAAGACAACAACTCTGTGTTTTCTGATACGTCTTTATCCTCAGTTGAGACCAGAATGTCAGGGCTGGATGAAGCCTTCTCCACAGCTTCACCATCTTCAGACTGGATGCTGGGGTTAGCACTAGCTGCTTCTTCATCTCCAGGGGTGGGTGAAGCCTCCTGAACACCAGCTCCTTCCTCGGACTCCTCGTCAGCGTTGATGCTGCTGATAAAAGAAAAAAAACACATAGAAGAAGACAACAACTCCATGTCTTCTTCTTCATCCTCAGTTGCAGCTGAGGCTAAAGTTTCAGGGGCGGATGAAACCTCCTGGACACCATCTTCATGCTGAGACTCCTCGCTGGTGTTGATACTGCTGATAAAAGGGAAGAAAGATGGTTATTCTACTAAATGGTCCACTCTCAGTTATGAGGACAATGAAGGTGAACATGAAAGAAACAAGGTTATAATAGTTTTGGATTTTTAATTAGTTTTAGTTTTGATTTCGTTGTCAATTTTGTTTTCATATTCAGTTAGTTTTAATTCGTTTTTAGAGTGAGTTTGCTAGTTTTAATTAGTTTTTATTTTTTGGAAAATGCTTAGTTTTAGTTTAGTTTTTATTAGTTTTAGTGTTGGTCTTAGTTTTTGTTGTAAATTTGTCACTTTTTTCTTGTCAATTTGTCACTTTTTTCTCGTGAATTCAATAAAAGATTCTCATACATGTTTTGTGTTGTGGACAGTGGCAGGTCTGTGTCCTCTTCCTTGGGGACTGGAGTATCAAGGGCTTCTTCCTCAGATTCCTCTGTGGTGATTTCACTCTTCTCTTCTGTGATAGAAGACAGAAACTCTGTGTCTTCTGAGACATCTTTGTCTCCAGCTGCAGTTGAGACTAAGGTGTCCGGGGCAGGTGAAACCTCCTGGACACAAACTTCACCCTGAGACTCCTTGGTGGTGCTGTTAGTGCTAATTAAAAGGAAATAAAGGTGGTTATTGTAATGTATAGTCACAAGGGAGGCACACAATATTAAAAAAACACACCAAAATAATATGTTGAACTAGAAAATTTCCTCTGGGGAAATTCTGAAAGGGCCACGGGGGCTACTGCCGGTGTTTGTACACTATGATGAGATTCTTCAGAGATTTCAAACAATTAATACTAGTAATGTTATGATACTATATTATATACAAGGAGCACACATACAACAAGCATTCCTCTTCAAGTATTTTTAACCTCAAAATGTGTGTGTGTTTGTAAAGCATGTGTATCTGGAGGAGTGTGTGTGTGTGTGTGTGTGTGTGTGTGTGTGTGTGTGTTTAATGAAAATCGTATAAAGTTAAGTGTGTGTGTGTGTGTGTGTGTATCTGTAACTGTAATCACATCAAAGGATCAAAGGCAATCACAGCAGAGCAAGCAACAGAATTAAGGTGGACAGACCGGAATTTCTGGCCTTGAACAGAAAGCATTTTGGGAAAACCATAATACCTATCATTGATCCGACTTCACTTTGAGCGTCCTGAGTTCTTCCTGAACATCTACATATGTTTTTTGTGAAGAAAAATGAAGAAATAGCTTTGTGACTGGGGATTTCAGCGTTACAGCAGCGTCATGTCAGCTTAGCGAGCCGGTCGTATACACACGAGATCCCGCGATAATCCTTAACTCTAAACTCTATTTATACAGTCTATGGATAAACTATGTGTATCAAGTAGACAACAACAACAACAACAACAACAACCAACGGCTTACTTTGCTTCTCTGATGTGAAAGATCTGTTGATCTGACCATCTATCCTTATAAAAACAATATGTTATGTCATAAATGATTGTATGATGTTCCACTTCAATAATCAGTCTCTTCTGAGACTGATTGATTGATTGATTGATTGATTGATTGATTGATTGATTGATTGATTGATTGATTGCTGATCTGGTGCCTCCGGTCATAACATAATGTTGATGTTAAGTAGTTTTAGGCTGCATGAACTGCGTATTGTGTTTTATTTTGAAAGGGGCCGGAATTTTACGCTGATTCTGAATCGGACTTCCTGTCTGGTGCGATCTGCTCTGTTGAGATTTACGCGGTTTGGCAGCGTCTCGCGGAGAAATAGAAGTCCTACCTAATGCTCGTGTAGAGACGCTGCTGTAACGTTACGCAGCGCGCCCGGTGGAAATGCTCTCACTGATTAGAGTGTTACCTATTTGCAACGGCGAACGTGGCGCTGACGTGACGCTGCTGTAACGCGCCCGGTGGAAATCAGCCTTTAGAGCGATCTGAAATCTCCAATTATTGTTCTTTTTTGCTCATTTTTTTTCGGCCGTCCCATTCACTTCAATGCTAAATTTTGGGCAGTTATCAAAAATTTGTAATCCCTAGAGAAAAGTAATACCACACCGATCCGATCAAACCGCACGTTTTGATATATAATTTGTCCTGCAACTCTTCGAGTTGTAGGGCTAGTAGCGGGACGAAATTGTGTCCGGAAGAGGAAGAAGAAAAAATCCACAATTGCCCCGTGGCCCTAATTAACTAAACTTGCAACAACAACAGTAAAATAATATCATACCTTATTTCTGTGGCAGTAGATGTAGTCTGTGTGTCGTCTTTCACATCTTCCACAGGACTCTGCTGCTTGTTTTGTATTAAAAAAAAACATAAAACCAGTTAAATACAGCTGAGTGACACAAATGACTGCACCAGTTTGGTCAGTGATTATGTTGCAAGACAAACATACCTTCTTACGACAGAACAACCTACGCCACCAGGACTTTTTGGTGTCGGGGACCACAGTGGGTTGTTTTGGCTCCTTTTCAATAATGACACTGTAATAAAGAAATCCAGATAATTAGTCAAATGTGTACTGCGTTCACAATGCTCTCAACGTCTTTCAGAAGTGGACATCCTTGTGGAAATGTTTAGGAGAGACAATAATCACGATAATAATTCATTTAAACCTCTGAAGTCCAGGAGCTTTTGGTTCAAATTTGTCAACTACCTATGCAGGAAGGAATTTTCAGAAATCTTTCTGCGTTTTTAATATGGGAGCCAATGAGGCTGTTGGTGGTGTTGGTGGCACATCTGTGCGTCGTACGCCCAAACTATAACTCTGACAGCTTTACCAGAGGATTGTGAGTGAGAAGACAAATTTTCCTACGTTTCTATGTATAAATTATCTCTGTAGAGTGGAATTTGCGGCCTGGAGCGCAGTTTTCAAATTTATTTTTTGACAATTTTTTCTCTCCCTCTACACACGGAATGTTCGTATCACACTGTGACACGAACATTCCGTGCAATACACACCCATTATAATCTCAGAATTTCTCCAAAAATGATCATGGTCATTGAACAGGGATTGATAAAAAACTATATGACCTATCAAAACGTGGATTAATACACCGATACACAAGACTTGTGTCTACTGTTTAAAGTTTAAATGGAGTCTCTAGGTGAAATTACGCTGGAGAAGTAGACGTTTAAAAATCTCCAATTATAGTTCTTTTTGGCTCTTTTTTTTCGTCCATCCCATTCACTTCAATGCAAAATTTTGGGAAGTTTTTCGCAACTTACATCGCGAACAATTCGTATTCCGTATAGCACACCGATCGCGTCCGGAAGAGGAAGAAGAAAAATCCACAGTATAACAGTAGTGCTCGGTGCGATTGCCCCGTGGCCCTAATAAAACTGCAAAACAGTCTATTTGTAATTTTAAAACTGAAACTCAGGAGCTGTATTTGCCACTTTAATCTAGTAAATTTGCAACTTTTTTCTCTAAATATTACCTGAAGTTACCAAATATAGTTCTTTGCCTGATAAAGGGTTAATATTATTCAAATATATGTCCATTACCATGTCAATCTCCCATTGTTCCTGCAATAAATTATACATTTTGGTAGCAGTACCTCTACATGATGGTGTTAGCAATATTTCAAATGAAGAGGGTGAAGTACTATGCATTTGTACATACTTCCAGTATTGGTTACATGAAAGGGTATACTTAACTGAAACTCAAGAGCTGTTTTTTTATTGTTATTGAATAAATCCAAGACATATAGGATCCCAGCATTTTCCATAGTGTCAGTTAACCATTTTATCTCCAATCAAGATTCGATTATTGTTCTATAAACAGGCTTTAGGGCAGGGGTTTCAAACTCAAAATTACCTGGGGGCCGCTGGATGCAGTATCAAAAGGACCAAAAAAAAATAATTTACTAAATTACTTAAAAAAGACACAAAATTACAGAAAAAAAAACCTAAATTACTTTAAAAAGACACAAAATGACAAAAAAAAAGACAAAATGACCAAAAAAAGAGACAAAATTACAAAAAAAAAATTAGAGGCTGTGGAAGCAGAATATAAACAGTACAAGTTGAATTCATTTTAACCCTTTATCGGGCAAAGAACTATATTTGGTAACTTCAGTGGATATCAAAATGGGGTCCCCATGTCTCTCTGTTTGGTCGTAGAACCACATGGAGTTGTACGAGGAGAACTTGACTATGAAATAAAAATACAAACCGGGGGGAGAGTTGCAAATTTACTAGATTAAAGTGCCAAATCTACAAGATAAAAATGTGCAGATTTAAGAGATTTAAAGTGGCAAATCTGCTCGAAAAAAGTTGCAGATTTACGAGACAAAAGTGGGGAAAAAAACAACTTCTTTCTCACAGATTCATATCGATCCCGATCAAACCGCACGTTTTGATATATAATTTGTCCTGCAACTCTTCAAGATGTAGGACGAGTAGCGGGACGAAATTGCGTCCGGAAGAGGAAGAAGAAAAAATCCACAGTATAACAGTAGTGCTCGGTGCGATTGCCCAGAGGCCCTAATAAAACTGCAAAACAGTCTATTTGCATATAAATTAAAAATAGTAATAGTTTTCATTGTACAAAGAAAATTCACATTTTAAAAATGGTCTAGAAACATAAATGTCACACTGTGAAAACTCCTATGATTGAACTTTCAACTGGCTTTCTCAGCTTGTCTACATATAATATATAAATTACGTTATTACTGTAAATAAAACATGTTTATTTTCAATAAATAGACGGACTCCAGAGGGTTAAAAGTTTTACATTTAGGAAAATATTTATAGAATTATCACACAAAAAGACACACAAATTGAATAAAATAACATACATGATACCATATACAATAAAATATATACAAATTAATAACAAGAATATTAATATGAAGCCATTATCTTACCTCTTTTGTGGGCTGGAGCATGGCTTGTCTCTAACTTCCACGTCATCTTGACAGTTTCTCTGTTAAAAATATACAAAACCGTACATTAGCAAACATGCCAGACACATAATCAGCTGCTTCACACACAAATATTACATTGAATTATCAAAAAACATGAATAATGTCAAATGTCAAAATTCAGTAATAATCATCTCATTACACAACAGTTTAGACAACAAAAAATTAAAGGAACACTCCACCGTTTTTTCATATTAAAACATGTTATTCGGTCAAGTAAGACGAGTTGATACAGACCTCTTGCGTCTCAATGCGTGCACTCAATCGCCCTGGCACGCGGCGCCACTTGGCTAGCACTTAGCTTAGCCCAGTTCATTCATTAGGATCCAAACAGATGGACAGTTAGAAGCGACCAAACTCCTCCACGTTTAAACGCTCCCAAGTGCTATTCCGCCATACATTATAGTTCTCCTTTTTATCCGCTTCGAAAAGCGCCACGTTTTATTTTGTGTCGCCATACTTGGCCGTTTAACTACTCGTGTAGCTGTATTTAAATAGGGAAAACGTGGAGGAGTTTGGTCGCTTCTAACTGTCCATCTGTTTGGATCCTAATGAATGAACTGGGCTAAGCTAAGTGCTAGCCAAGTGGCGCCGCGCGCCAGGGCGATTGAGTGCACGCATTGAGACGCAAGAGGTCTGTATCAACTCGTCTTACTTGACCGAATAACATGTTTTAATATGAAAAAACGGTGGAGTGTTCCTTTAAGTGCATACCTTCTGGCGTCTGCAAAAGCAAGAACCCTGCAGTCGATAAGAATTTTACCATATAAGGTAAAAAAAAATCATAGACAGTTAAAATATGATTTTTAGTTAAATTATCATTAATATTATTCAAATATATGTCCATAACCATGTCAATCTCCCATTGTTCCTGCAATAAATTATACGGCGTTAGCAATATTTCAAATAAAGAGGGCTTCCCAGCCAACTGGATGAGGTACTTTGCATTTGGACATACTTGATAACTTGATTACGGTACTTAAAAAAAACAGCATTTATTCTATTTCCAACATTTTTTCTGATTCAAAAGGAGAGGTACAGGTCAGCTGTAACTCTGTAAACTATGCATTTGGTCCACTGCAATTAGAATATGCTCAATTATTTAACCAGATTTATCTTAAGTAAATACAAGGCACATTCAAATGTCCTTAAGATTAGGCAGCATTATTTTTATTATTTAAAAACAGTACCTGGTAGACCCTCTGTAAGAGCCTCTTGCCTTGCTTCCAGGTAGAGTTTAGACAGTAGGGATTCCCCTCAAGCCAGATTGAGAACATTTGATACAATACAATACAATACCTTAGACATGCAAAATTAAAATTCTACAACAGTTAGCATTTCCTGTTGATATATTTAGCACAGCAATTTCAGAAACCACACCCCAAATACATATGTAAAGTACATTACCACTACTATTACCCCTTTCAGTTAATTGTTTACTATTGAGGTGAGCAATAAATCATGTCAATGTGGAAGAGAGGCAGCAGATAACATTAAAAGTTTTGGGAGGCTGATTTCAAACAATGCGTTGGTTTTGGAGCGTGTTTTAAAGACAACTACACGTTTAATTTTATTCATTTTCATTAATTTGTTGGCTTAAGCCCGAGAGCCGTGGGCAACATCGCCCCCTATACATGAAAAACATCTCAGGGTAGTTAAACAAGCACGAATATAGTCATATAGAGAATAGAGAAAAAACTATTGAAAAATACATTTGTAAACTGCTCCCGAGGCCACAAATGCCACTCTACATAAATGATTTATACATAGAAATGTAGGAAAATTTCTCCTTTCATTCATCTGCTGAAGCTGTCAGACTTATGGTTGTTGTTATATGTGAATATAACATTTGATACTGAATTTGAAAGTAGGGCTAGCCTGTGAGCTAACGTTTTTCTTTAGCTAAGAAAAGAAGTTACCCCAAGGCGCCATTTTACATTTAACCAACGGACCGCAGTTGTGTATAATGCTGATTTCACCCGAGTGAGACAAGGAACATTTTTGGAGGAAAGGCCTCCTTTTATAAATATATGTACCTTTTATATTATTCGACCATAGTTATTTAAGTTACTAAGTTGTATAAGCATTAGCTGCGTTAGCAGGCGGGCTATGTAACCGTTTTGAATTAGCTAGCGGCTAACGTGAAAAACGTTACCTGCTGTTACCTCTGAATCTCTGGGCTTCGACTTCAGTCACCATTACACCTGCCTCACCTAACTTCATTAGCAGGTCCTGGTTGTCGGCCGAATAATGTCCTGCTGGGACCAGAGGAGAAATTTCTGGAAACGGTCGGTTTTGTCAAGTGTCAGTACAACAACCAATCACGTTTGCGCTACATTTGAAATGCACCAATCAAAAGCCGAGCTGGCTAAAGTACCCCAGCAACAGGCAAAGAGCTCTAGCATGTTAGCGTTTGCGAGTTGGCGCCGCGCCTGACGTCATGCGTTTTAACTTTGAATTTGAGACAAGCACGTTAAACAAGCTGACTTTGTCCCGATTAATTTAACAGAAAAAAAATGTTAATGACAAGCGGAGTAAAAGCAGACTTACCTGAGAGTAAAGCTGTCAGCTGTCAAAAACTCAGGAGAGACATCCATGTAGATATATCCACAGCATCAATGCTGGCCGGCCCCTGTCACTGTGCGCGTTTGACCTGCGCATGGTCTGTCAGGTAGTCACGGGGCTAATTTGAAATTAACGTTTAGTCTTTCCTGCGCTTTGTCTGCCAGGCTGTAGGTAGCTGATTTTACTGTGCATGGTTGACCGTGTGTGTGAATATCATAATATACAATATTGACTGGATGATTAGTAATTTTTCATACCTGCAAATCTGCTAACAAAAAAACATTTTATATCAAGGCTACTCAAATGGTTAGAAGTTCAATTCTTTATTGAAGACTTAAGCAAACAGTGAAACCTTCACATTTAAAAAGTATAACTAGGCTACTGCTGAAAAAATACTTAATAATTATTTAAACAATAATTAATATTTAGGCTACTGCCATTTGTAGAGCTTAACACAGACTAGTGTACCCCAACCCCAACATGTAGAAGAAAAGGTACATATATGTACCTTTTACCACTTGGGTACATATTTGTACCTTTTGGGCCCTCAAAAAGGTACAAATATGTACCTTAAGGTCCAATAACTGGCCCTAGGGGCTACATTAGTGTAGATTGTACCTCGGGGGACAAAAAAGGACTCTTACTGTAGCCCTATTTCTGAGAGTGTGCTGTCAGAAAACAAGTTAATTAAATTGACAGCACAATGTTAACGTCTCTTTTTAGCCCATCATGGCTGTTTGTGTTAATGGGTCAAGTTTTGGAACTCGAAATTGTAATTAAGGAATTATATGACTTGTGTAAGAAATAAGTAAGTTGTAAGTTGAACATAATGTAAATAAACCATATATCTCAAAAAATTATTTGCCTGTATTGATTACTTATTTTCTCAAATTTTGGCACGAGATAAACTGAGATATGATTGAGGTATAATGTTGCTGTAAGATGCTGTAAGAGAATCAGAGAACTCAAATAGTGAGCAGTGAGAGACAGAACCATGTATATTTCTCACTGAGACATTACTGAGATAGTGTTTCCAGGTAAGGATATCAAATTGAGACATATTTGAAAGTGGCACAATATGTCTCATTTGTCTCTTAAGTGAGATCAAGAAAAGAGACAACTGTGAGAGAATTTAGAGAACTCGCACATTGCTCACCTTGAGACTTATCTCTCAGGAGAGACATTTGAGAAGAATGAGAAAACCAGTTTGGTCTTGATTAGTGCTCATTTATGTCTAGGAGATGTAAATGTGACATAAAAGAGATCTCATCTTCAATTTTGCTTTGCTATGGGCAGCTATGTAACCCGCTAATGCAACCCGCTAATGCAACCGGCTAATGCGCGACCGGCTAATGTGCGATGGGCTAATGTGCGACGGGCTAATGCAACCGGCTCATGTGCGACCAGCTAATGTGTGACCAGCTGATGCAACCGGTTAATGCACGACTGGCTAATGTGTGACCAGCTAATGCAACCAGCTAATGCAACCGGCTCATGCACGACTGGCTAATGTGCGACTGGCTAATGTGCGACTGGCAAATGCAGCCGGCTAATGTGGGACCAGCTTATGCAACTGGCTAATGTGGGACTGGTTATTGCGCAACCGGCTAATGCAATCGGCTAATGTGCGACCGACAAATGCGACCGGCTAATGTGCGACTGGCTAATCCAACTGGCTACTGCGTGACCGGCTAATGTGCGACCGGCTAACGCAACCGGCTAATGTGCGACCGGCTAACACAACCGGCTAATGCGACCTGCTAATGCGCGACCGGGTAATGCAACCGGCTAATGTGCGACCGGCTAATGTGACCAGCTAATGTGTGACCGGCTAATATGCACCCGGCTAATGCAACCGGCTAACGTGATACTGGCTAAAGCGTGACTGGCTAATGCAACCGGCAAATGCGACCAGCTAATGCGTGACCGGCTAATGCAACCGGCTAACGTGCGACCAGCTAATGTCACCAGCTTTCTTGGATGTTTTTGTTCCAGGGTCAAACGCCAGTGTGGGGGGTGGAGGATGCGGAGCATGGCAAATGTGTTGTCTTGTCATATATGCTGGCAAAAATCCTATTCCAATCACATTATCTGGGTGTCCTAATCAGAGTTGGAGAACTCCGACATTAGTCAGACTAACACGTAATGCACTTCAGTTGTCCAGTTATAGTCAGATTAAGGCAATAATTTGTTTTTTTTCAAGTGTCATGTAAACGTACTGATTGTTGTAATAAACTTAGAGGGATGGGGACTTGTCTCATCCTTTGACCTATCAATTAGACCTTTACTAGGCAGGAGCTGACGCTACAGTAAAGTACAGTCCACTCCTGTATGCATACACCCTGACCTGAGGTGTATTTTTTCTTCATGATATTTTTCAGAGATTGTTGAGATGATGGACTCAATGGAGAGCAGCCTGAACTAAACAAAGATTCAAATCAGAGGAGACAAAGGTCAGCATGGGCAGATATTGTACTATCCACTACGACACTTTTTTTTCTTTAATGAAAGAACATTTAATCGTGCTAACATTTCCAACATGCACTCAACATAATGATAAAGAGAGAAAAAAGATCTGTGATGATGTTACTAAAAAAAAATAAAAATAGAAATAATGATAATAATGAAAAGAAGAAAATAGCTGGGATTGCAGTGTCAGATGTGGGTGCAAAAGGTATAAAATTGACTCAAAAGACAGAGGCAGATGTTCCAGTTGAGGAGCAGAGTTTATTGCAGCAATACGACAAAGCTGCACATCCTTACATAGTAGTCCATCGTTGTCTATGTCTGTGTGTGTGTGTGTGTGTGTGTTATAGTTTGACAGTTCAGTCACTTTTTTTAAGTTGTGACTTTTAATGTATTTTTAAAACTCACATAAAAATCTAGTAAAATTGCTAGTGTATGTGGAATTTACCATGTATGATCAATTGGTTGACAATAATTTCAGTGATGTATTTATAATGAATAATGACACTTTTTACAGTCAATGTTGATTTAATGTACAATTCAATTCAAGTACAAAATGAATGTATACAATAGTCACATAAAAGTTTTAAAGATGCTGGTTCATTGCTGTAAAAATCAGCATAAAAAAAATCAGATTACCTGACAGGAAGGCCACATTATGTCAGGTTAGGGACCTGTGTCAGAACATTAATGGGCAGCACCGGGGCTCCACAAGGTACTGTTCTGGCTCCATTCCTGTTCACACTGTACACAGCGGACTCCAAATACAACTCTGAGTCCTGCCACATCCAGAAGTACTCAGACGACACTGCTATTGTGGCGTGTATCAGGAATGGACAGGAATCTGAATATAGGGATCTGATAAAATCCTTCAGTGACTGGAGTCACAAGAACTATTTCCTACTGAACACCTCTAAGACTAAGGAAATGTTCAGAGATTTCTGGAGGTTCAAGCCGCCTCTTCAGCCAGTGAATACCTGTGGGGTGGACATGGAGGTAGTACCAAATTATAAGTATCTAGGAGTATACCTGGATAATAAGTTGGACTGCTCCCTAAACACAGACGCTCTCTACAAAAAGGGGCAGGAAGCTCAGATCTCTGGACATCTGTAGTAAGATGCTGCAGATGTTTTATCAGTGTGTGGTGGTAGTGTGTTGTTTTATGCTGCAGTCTGCTGGGGAGGCAGCATCAGACACAGAGATGAAGGCGGTTGGACAGACTGGTCTAAAGAGCTGGTTCTGTGGTTGGAGCCAGGTTGGACACACTGGAGGAGGTGGTGGAGAGATGACCTGTCAACATGTTCCAGGCCATCCTGAAATACCCAGATCATCTTCTACACAAAACCTTTATGGACCAAAAAAACGGCAGTGGACGGCTCCTCTCTCTCCGTTCCATTAAGTAATTTTGATTTCATTGATTTGATTGAGAATAGGCATAGGAACGGGCAAGTAATATAAATATGAAATACACAGTACATTTATTTTTCATTTTTAAATTACACTCTGAATCAATTTAATGGTCTTATATAGCAGTTTAACAGCATCGACCTGAGCTGTACAAATATTAAAGGAGCAGCAGGAGGAAAGGCAGGGAACTGCAAAAACTTCTATTTCTTGAAGGTAAACAATGTCATGTCAATTCAGGTTAGAGGTGAAGGTCATGTGTAGGACCTTGTGGCGCAACGGTAGTGCGTCTGACTCCAGATCACAAGGTTGTGTGTTCAAATCACGTCAGCGTCAAGGATTTTGAGGACTTTTTTCACTCTACTGTGTGAAGACATATGTCAAACGTCATAAAAATGAAGCCTGTGGCTAATCAGTTAGTCTGCTACAATAACATTCAGCTACGGCTAATGCACGACCGGCTAATGTGCAACTGGCTTTCTTGGATGTTTTTGTTCCGGTGTCGTACACCAGTGCGGGGGTGGAGCATGCACACATGCGTTGTCTTGTCATACATGCTGGTGAAAATCCTATTCCAATCTCATTGTGAGTGGAAATGGCTAAAAACCTCTAAATGCCATTTTTGATCCAAGATGGCCGACTTCCTGTTTGTTTTTGGGTATGGCTTCTTGAGACTTTTTGGTGCGTCTTGCCATGATGCATGTATGTACCAAATATGGTGTCTCTACGACAAACCTGTTTTAGGGGCTCAATTCTAGGTGGCGCTAGTAGGTCATTTTGCCGTAAACAATGTCATGTCAATTTAGGTTAGAGGTGAAGGTCATGTGTAGGACCTTGTGGCGCAACGGTAGCGCGTCTGACTCCAGATCAGAAGGTTGCATGTTCAAATCATGTCAGGGTCAAAGCTTTTCAGGACTGTTTCACTCCACTGTGTGAAGACATTATACGTCATAAAAATGAAGCCTGTGGCTAATCAATAAGTCTGCTACAATAATATTCAGCTATGCTGTCATATCATCAGCAAAAGTTACGATGAAAATCAGTACTGACAACGTTAGTTGAAAGCTTTGAATAAAATCATTGAGTAAATGGTCATAGTCATGGTAAATATGCACAACAGGAAGTGTTCATTTTAAATGCATTATAGAAAGTACAGAGAGTATATGCAAACGATCAGCTGGCAGCATCGTTAATCCATGAAAGCAGAGTGCTAACACTGTTCTCTATGTTCAGCCTGTACACTGAGCCAAATCCTCACAAACACAGCAATTACAGGCTCAAAACTTAATCCAAGCAAAGAAGATTCCTGGAGAGAAGACATGATGTAATACTTCTAAGAGCCAGCAGATGGAGGCCTTCAGCTTTCACAAATCCTGTGTGGCTCACCAGTGAGGCTCATTTTACAGTTTTTCTCAATTGCTAAAACACTAAAAACCATAGACTGAATAAAGTTGGCAGTTGCCTGAACTCATGTAGCTAATTGTGCAGTCTGTTGTCAATACCTTAAACCATTTCACATAGTAAACATAATCTGCAGATCTCACTTAGACTTTTCAGCAGAACTCTAATGCACATGTCATCAATACTGGTGAACACAGGTGGCAACAATCAAATACAAAGAGAACACATGTCATTGACACAACCAGTCAAAACTGATTTCACTTGTTTCAAGTCATGTGACACAACAAATCTGAGCCAGTTCCGAGAGCAACAGGTTGTTGAAGGTGGGACGGAGAAAGTCTAACAATGGATAGAAGAAACAATGTGACGATTGTGGCTTTATACTGTACAAAAAACAAATTGTCTGGCCCTGAACATTGTGCTTTCCATTTGTTTACAGTACTGTCTGGTCAATAGATTCTGACTGGTTGCAGGTTCACGTCGACAAAGAACAAGAATTACAGTATCACAGAGTCAAAGGACACGTTTGTGAGATTCAGGGTACAGAACTAAAAAAATAGGGGTACAAAAGGAGGAAGAACAAAAAAATTGCAAAGAGCAAAGCAGAGTATAATTTCGGATCAATTTTGAGCTACTATGATATAACATGTTTATTTTCATGAAAAGACAATGATGGAAAAATATGTAATTTGTTTTGAAAATAAAAATGTACTTCTCCCTGAGAACTATATGTTGTGAAGAACGTGTTTTGTATTTTTTGGAGTATTGTTTACTGACTGTATATCATTTTGATCGCTTTGTTTATGATTTGAGAGCAGTGTTTGGTTTTGAACACAGGTAAAACTCTTTTGAGGCAAAAGTTTCATTTTGCACGAGAAGTCAGAGGTTTTGTGAATAGTGCTTGAAGCTGAGCTTTGTGTTTAATGTTTTCAGAAAATGTAGCAAGGTTTCAGAAATTGTGTTTTAGCAATTGAGAAAAACTGTAACTCATTAAGGTCTTAATGTTGAACTGGAAGGTGTTTACTCTGCTGTGGCTCGTCCTCTTTTATTGCAGAGCTGATTAAAACAAGGCTTACATGGTAACCCTTTGGAGTTTGGGGCTATTTTGATGGGTTTTGACTATTTTTCATTCTGCCTGTATAAACTACTTAGAAAAATGTTTATCATTCCATGCTGGTGTCTTTTTTTTCATCACAGCCTCACCTGATTATTATTTTATCACTTTGAGTTACTGGATCAACATTTTGAACACAAAAAGCACACACAAAAAAACATAAAACACACAAAATAATGCCAAAAAACATACATAAAAAACACATAAAAACACAAAAAATGACAAAAAAATCTGAAAAACACAAAAATACACAAAACATACAAAAGATACAAATAAACACAGGAAAAAAACATACATTAAAAACACATAGAAACATAAAAAACACAAAAACACATAAAAACACAAACAATTAAACAAAAAACATTAAACAAAAAAGATTGCATTAAAAATGTTGAATGCACACTGCAAAATTCAATAAAATCTCTGCAAAAACTTCAGTAATACCATGTTACACTAGGTTGAGGTGGTTTTTACCTTTGCTGAAAAAGAGTTGATGGGCTAAATTGGACATGGAAACTGACAGCAGGATCCATGCTGCTTCGTTTTTACGTCACAACATCATGAGGTGTCATGCTCCGGCTCTTTTGTGGACTCTAGAGGGTTAACTCTACAGGTTGTAGGGCACATACATTATACGTGTATATAAAAGGCAGAGCAAAAGTAGTTTATCATTAGCTCTGGGATCCACTAGTTACAGCACGACACAATGACAGCCATGAACAGATCCTTATGTTTTTTGAGCTTTAGCAGTTTAAAGTCTTATATTTTCTTGCTGTGCTGCATTAATCAAAGATATTCTCATATTGCCCTGAGCTGCCCATGATTTATTATAAAGTCAAGGTGCTGTAGTAAGAGCAGCTAATGGGTGTCATTAGAGAAACTTTAATTAACCCTACTGTTGGGGAAAAGCACATGCCTTAGCTTGCATCTGTGGTTATGATGGCAGAAGTCTGATTAAAGTACAATGTCAGACATTATTTAATGTGTTCAAACCACACAACTGCACTGTATCAGATTATATCTCTTCTGCGTCTATTGACATGAACTGAGCCAACATTTAATAAATGACGATGATGTGTGTTCATGTTGAGACTCACCTGGAGCCGTCTGGAGAGAGATGATGAAATAATGGTGAGTACACAGAAAACAAGTTACAAAACACTGAGGCTAGACTTTTCTAAAAGCTCAAAATCTGCAAGGTGAGTCAACAACTTTAAGGTGAGACACGACAAATACGAAACTTTTTTTGTGTGTACTGGCCAGTTTTGAAATTTTCAGTCATATTCCAGACTAGAGGAAAGAAAAAATCTTAACTTTACATTAATGTGTTTATTTGACTTCACTTTGTCTATTTGCACCTGTAGATTTCTCCTATATTCACTAAAAGTTAACATAAAATAAATCCTAATTTGCATATTCACAAATAACATTAAAAAAAAAAACTTGTATCACATTTTATTCTCTCTTAATGTAAGCTAGCAAGTGGGGAATTTTCATAGTAAATATCTATTATCTGCACTGCAAAAAAGGTTGTCTAAAACAAGATAAAAACACTAAATCTGAGGGAAATGATCTTGCTGCATGGACAGATAATTTCACTTTCATTTTCTAACACTTCTAAATCAAAAGTTTTTTTATATCTTGGTAAGAAACAAATAATTTGCACTGCAAGCTGCCCGGGCTTATTTCTAGATTAAACAATCTTAATTTTTAATTTCCACCCCCCGCAGAGTAGGGCATAGGGGTCGGGTGCAGTGTGAGTCGGGCAGCAGGCGAAGGCGGGTACCTGGGCGTGCTGAACCCCAGCTCCAGCGGCTGGCTCTGGGGACGTGGAACATCACCTCGCTGGCGGGGAAGGAGCCCAAGCTTGGGCCTGGGCTCAAGCTGGAACCAAACTCCTGGAGAGAGGCTGGACTCTCTTCTTTTCCGGAGTTGCCCAGGGTGAGAGGCGCCGGGCGGTTGTGGGGATACTCACAAGTCCCCGGCTGAGCGGCGCTGTGTTGGAGTTCTCCCCGAGGAACGAGGGGGTCGCCTCCTTGCGGCTGCAAACTGTTGTCTGTGCCTATGCTCCGAACAGCAGTTCGGAGTACCTGGCCTTCTTGGAGTCTCTGGGTGGAGTCCTGGAAGGGGTACCGCCTGGAGACTCTATAGTTCTTCTGGGAGACTTCAACGCTCACGTGGGTAACGATGATTATACCTGGAGGGGCGTGATTGGGAGGAACGGCCTGCCCGATCTGAACCCGAGTGGTGTTTTGTTATTGGACTTCTGTGCTAGTCACGGATTGTCCATAACGAACACCATGTTCGAACATAGAGTTGCTCATAAGTGTACCTGGTACCAGAGCACTCTAGGCCAAAGATCGATGATCGATTTCATTATCGTATCATCAGATCTGCGGCCGCATGTTCTGGACACTCGGGTGAAGAGAGGAGCAGAACTGTCAACTGATCACCACCTGGTGGTGAGTTGGATCAGGTGGCGGGGGAGGCTGGTGGACAGACGTGGCAAACCCAAACGTGTAGTGAGGGTGAATTGGGAACGTCTAGCGGAGGCCCCTGTCTGCAGGGTCTTCAACTCACACCTCCGGAAGAATTTCTCCAACATCCCGGGTGAGGCTGGGGACATGGAGTCCAAATGGGCCATGTTCAAAGCCTCAATCAAAAACTCGGGCATGGGAGGAATTCAGGGAGGCCATGGAGGAGGACTTTCGGTCGGCCTCAAAGAGGTTCTGGAAAACCGTTGGGCGACTCACAAAGGGAAAGCAGGGCTTGACCCAAGCTGTGCTCAGCGGGGGCGGAGACCTGCTGACCCGACCTATGGATGTCATCAGACAGTGGAAAGAGCACTTTGAGGAACTCCTTAATCCAGCCAACACATCCTCTGTGGAGGAGGCTCAGGGGAAGACTCATCAATATCCCTAGCAGAGGTCGCCGAGGTAGTCAAAAAGCTACCCGGCGGCAAGGCGCCAGGGTTGGATGAGATTCGCCCTGAGATGCTGAAGGCTCTGGACACTGTTGGGCTGTCATGGTTGACCATTTTTAAAAAGGGGGACCGGAGGGTGTGTTCCAATTACTGTGGAATCACACTTCTCAGGCTCCCCGGAAAAGTCTACTCCAGGGTGCTGGAAAGGAGGCTCCGGCTGATTGTCGAACCTCAGATTCAGGAGGAACAATGTGGCTTCTGTCCTGGCCATGGAACAACGGACCAGCTCTTTACCCTTGCGAGACTTCTGGAGGGGTCATGGGAGTTTGCTCATCCAGTCTACATGTGTTTTGTGGACTTTGAGAAGGCCTACGACCGTGTCCCTCGGGGAGTCTTGTGGGGGGTACTGCGGGAGTATGGGGTACCAGGCTCATTGCTACGAGCTATATGGTGCCTATATAACCAAAGTGAGAGCTGTGTCCGCATACTCTGCACAACGTCAAACATGTTCCCATAGGGTGTTGGCCTCCGCCAGGGTTGCCCCTTGTCTCCGATTCTGTTTGTGGTTTTCATGGACAGGATCTCAAGGCGCAGCCGGGGGGAGAAAGGGATTCGGTTTAGTGACCTGAGAATTGCATCTCTGCTTTTTGCAGATGATGTGGTTCTTTTGGCTTCATCAAGCCGGGACCTCCAGCACTCGTTGGATCGGTTTGCAGCCGAGTGCGAAGCGGTTGGGATGAGAGTCAGCACCTCCAAGTCTGAGGCCATGGTTCTCTGCCGGAAAACGGTGGACTGCGCCCTCTGGGTGGGGAGAGAGGTACTGCCTCAAGCGAAGGAGTTCAAGTATCTCGGGGTCTTGTTCACGAGTGAGGGTAGAACGGAGCGTGAGATGGACAGGCGGTTTGGTGCGGCGTTGGCAGTGATGCGGGCGTTGTACCGGACCGTCGTGGTGAAGAAGGAGCTGAGCCGGAAGGCAAAGCTCTCGATTTACCGGTCCATCTATATTCCAACCCTCACCTATGGTCATGAACTTTGGGTAGTGACCGAAAGAGCAAGGTCGCGGATACAAGCGGCTGAAATGAGTTTCCTCCATAGGGTGGCTGGGCTCAGCCTTAGAGATAGGGTGAGGAGCTCAGACATCCGGAGGGAGCTCGGAGTAGAGCCGCTGCTCCTTCGCATCGAAAGGAGTCAGCGGAGGTGGTTAGGGCATCTGGTAAGGATGCCTCCCGGGCGCCTCCCGTTAGAGGTGTTCCGGACACGTCCAACTGGTTGGAGGCCCCGGGGAAGACCCAGAACACGGTGGAGGGATAACATCTCTCTCCTGACCTGGGAACGCCTCGGGGTCCCCCAGGAGGAGCTGGACGTTGGGGAGGCTGGGGAGAGGGACGTCTGGAATGCCCTGCTTAGCCTGCTGCCCCCGCGACCCGGCCCCGGATAAGTGGAGGAAAATGGAATGGATGGATTTTCAAGTGAAATTATCTGTCCATGCAACAAGATAATTTCCCTCAGATTTAGTGTTTTTATCTTGTTTTTAGACACACCTTTTTTGCAGTGTGTGATTGTACATATTTTTCAAGTTTTTTTTTCTCACTCACAAATCAGCTTCATTTCTATCTATTTTCAGAATATTTTTTATGAGAGTGTTATTCATTCATAACCTGATTTATTGAACATTTTTTTCTCAAAACCGCAAAAAATGTTTGGTCTATAGCTTGAATATGAAGCAGGGCTTGTTTTTCTTTTTTTTTTGGTTTGACACTGGTGAGATTTGAAGATGCAATCTTCTGATCTGGCATCAGAAATGCTACTGAATCATTGCAAAACATTATCAAGTCACTTGTTCTTCAAACAAAGAGAACAAAGTCCTGTTTCACAGTTAACCCTCTGTAGTCCACGAAAGCGCCGGAGCACGACTTCTTCATGGCGTCACAACGTAGAAACGAAGCAGCAAGGAGCCCTGCTGTCAGCTTTTCTCTAAAGTTTTGGCTTTTCCAGAAGTTGCATGTCCAATTTAGTGCATTAACCCTTTTTCAGCAGGTAAGGTAAAAAAAAACACTTCGACCAAGTGTAGTAACATCATTTTACTTATTTTGCAGAGATTTTTCTAATTTTGCAGTGTGCATTCAGCATATTTTAATGCAATCTTTTGTATTTACTATTTTTTGTGTGTTTTTTTGTAATTCCTTTGTGGGTTTTTATGTGGGTTTTTTTTGTGTACAATTCCTCAGATTTAGATTATCCATTTTTATTTGCTATGTAGAATTGTTTATCAACTATACATAAGTAATATGACATATGGAGAAAACAGAGGCGCTACTGTAGGGCTGGGCGATATGGAACAAAAGTCATATCCCGTTATATTTAGGCTGAATATCGATATACGATATATATCCCGATATTTTTATCGCAAAGTGAGAGCAAATGTTCAGTCAAAGTCAAAGCCAAATATGACATGTCCCAAGCAGTTTTATTGAAAATGTTTATCTAAACGAACATAAATACTACAAAAACAAGAAACCAAGCTCCATAAAATGCACATTTAAATAAAAAAAATATCTTAAATAAAAATTTGCTATGAAATAAAATATATTTATATGAGAAAAGAACATTACAAAAGAACTAAATATGACAAACCTTAGTTAGGGTAGCATTTATATATAAAGAATATATATATATTTCGCCCATCCCTACACTACTGTACAGAAATCATACTGTATGTCAAATTTCTTTAGATCTGGACAAATGGTCCTGTTATATGGAAGTCCATTCCAAGTAAGTAATTACTTTGCAAAAGTTTTGCATTATGTTTAGATAGTAGTCATTATTTTCAGATTTAGTCATTATTTTAAGAAAAGTAAGAGATTATTTTGTGAAAGTTCCTCGTTATTTTGAGGAAGTTTCTCATTATATTAACTTACAGGATCTTCTGTATGTTTCCATGCCAATTGGCTAAAATGGGACGTGGCAGTGGGCGCACAAATAGGTGCACAACTTCCACATGGATGCACAGATTTGCAACCAAGATTTTGAGGAAAGGTTGGTCATGAGCCAAGGACAGCTGATTTACTGTCCAAACAACAACAAGGGGGTGTGGTGGGGGGAGTGGCATAGAACAAAAAGGCACATAGCTTCTAAATGGCCAAACTCATGAAGCGTTTGTCACCATTACACCCATTAGACAGTCTGTGGACACTTTTTAAAAAGGGCTTGGTTGTCCCTAGATGTTTTTATTATTAATTTCCTCCCTTAGCTGTCTTCTTTAATGTACTTTATTACCTGTGTCTTTTTATCCACTGCTGATTTTAAATTGTCTGATTTTTCTCTTAGTCTTTTGTTTATTTTGTTTCTGGTTCCTGTAGCACTTTGAGAAGTGCTTTACAAATAAAATGTATTATCATTATTATTATTATTATTATTATTATTATTATTATTATTATTATTAGAGTTGGGCTGGGTGATATATTGATATAAAAATATATGGATATATTTTTAAATGTGATATGGAATTAGACCATATCACATATATCAATATAGTTAATTTTTTTCTTTGTTTATAAATGCTGCCCTTACTAGGGTTTGTCATATTTAGTTCATTTGTAATGGTTGTTATTCTATTATATTCTCATATAAATACATTTATTTCAGAAAAAAGATTGACCTATTTAATTCATAGGTTTTTTTTAGTTTAATATATTTTTTTTATTTAAATGTGACTTTATGGAGCTTTGATTTTTTTTTTTAAAAAAAGCTTCTCCTGTTGTTATACAGTATTTATGATCACTTAAATAAACGGTTTCAATAAAATTACTCGTGACATGTCATATTTGACCTTGACTGAACATTTGCTCTCACTTTGTGATAAAAATATCGGGATATAAATCGTATATCGATATTCAGCCTAAATATATCATGATATGACTTTTGGTACATATCGCCCAGCCCTATTAGAGAGTTCCTCTCTCGTTGGTGTGGCTCGGCCCTTCGGCTTATAAGCCACATCCTCTTCCATAAGTCATCAACTGTTTGTCATGGACACTTGTCAAGGCACTGTTGTCATATACCCATGTAGGAGACCTCATTGGTCCCAGTAGAGAGCTGTTTTTCCTTTTTACATAAAATGTAATTGCTTTTCTACTGAAATGTTGTGTACCATGCAAACACAGGCATCAGGCAGCGCCCTTTAAATGACAAAAGCCACATTTTAACATCAAAACAACAGTTAGATTCTTTGACATCCTGCAGTGCTGTGTATATGAGACACAGGGTCCAATCTTGACAGCGGGAACACTGGCCCTCTCAGGTCAGGGGCCCCAGTGAAGTCGTGCTGGCTGCTCTGTCTTTTATTCCACCGCTGTCTCCTCCTCCCTGCATTCCTGATGTGCAGTGGACATACTACAACACAGGCCCGGGACTGGTCTTACTGCAGGAGATTATTGGGGTAAATTACAGAATTGTTCCCTGAGAAGTGTGATGAGCTCATTGGTGTCCTCTGTAACAAACTCTCAGCTGGATTCATAGAGAAATTATACTCATGTCTGACTATTTGATCCGTGCTAAATTAAAAGAACACCTCAGTGGACAGACAAAATGGAAAATGAATGAAAAAACATTCACATTTAGCTCATAAACATGGAAATAAGTGAGAATTAGATGTTAACTCTATGGAGTTTTGGGCTATTTTGTCCATTTTTGAATCCTTTTCATCCTGCCTGTATACACCACTTAAAACATGTTTAAATGCCATGTTGGTATTGTTTTTTCAGCACAACCTTACCTATATGACCTAATAATAATTGTTTTTTTCTTTGACTCACTGGATCAACATTTTGAACCAAAAAGAAACAAAGAAAAACCAACATAAATGTGATCTTGTGATTGTGTGTGATCCTGTCATCAACTCTGGTTTTTATTCTAGTGGGACTCTATGTCTTGTATGTTTAGCGTAACAATTTTGGTCATTTTATGTATTTTTTATTAATTTTCTGTCTTTGTAGGTCATTTTGTGTCTTTTTTGGTCATTCTGTGTCTTTTTTAGTCATTTTGTGTCCTTTTTTTTGGTAATTTTGTCTTCTCATTTTGGGTCATTTTGACTTCTCATTTTATGTCTTTCTTGGTCATTTTGTGTCTTTTGGGGTCATTTAGTGTCTTTTTTTAGTCCCTTTGTGTCTTTTTTTGGTAATTTCGTGTGTTTTTGGTCATTTTGTGTCTTTTTTAGTCATTTAGTCCAACATAAAATGTGATTTTGAATCTTTTTTTTACTTTCAAAACGCTATCATGCTCAATAAACAATTTTAAATGTTGTAAATGTGAACAAAGGTTGCAAATATAACATATAAGAGAATTCCATCCAGTTCTATCATTTTATACAAAATACATTTGACCTTGTCTCCAGTTTTACTTGGTATATCATCATCAAACTGAAACTGGTCTCATGGAGTTTACAGCCAGAACTTTAGAGGTATATTTACAGTAGGGCTCCACGCTGCTTTGTTTTCTAGTCTGGATGTGATGGAGAAGTCATGATTTGGAGCTTTTGGTAACAGAGGGTTAAACTAGGAATGCAAAGGGGAAAAAATATCATCCAACTCTCCTTAGTTTGCTCTTTGAAGGAGTGTTCTTTTTTTGCCACTAGGGGGAGTATTATTTATGCAAAATAGAGGTGCAGCTGTCAAAGTAGAGTCCCTCACACAGCATAACCAGTTGAAAGAGTTCAAAACCAGCCCAGTTTTTCTTCAGACTAGAAATATTTCTTATTTTCAGTATTTGTCAGCATATTGGTATGTGCCAACAGCTTGACCCTGACGTGCTTTGAACACGCAGCCTTCTGATCTGGAGTCAGACGCTCTACCATTGCGCCACAAGGTCAGGACAAATCCAAAATGGCATTAAACAGTAAATATATACATTGAATTGAATGCTGAATGATATCTTAAGGCAGGAAGAGTTGAATCATTTGGGTTATACTGTTGTTTGCTCAAGAGTATGAAACAAACCCTACTGAGAGTGTTAAGAAAAAAAGTGTATTGTATAGTTTGGAAAAGGGGGTTGTCCATCTTGCCACTTGTGTTCATGTTCACTCACTTGGACTCCATTCCATCATAAAGAATAAGAGCCACAGGGAATGAAGCTCCACAGAAAGGTTGCAGCTTTTATCATTAAATTGGGTCATATTGTAGATCCAGCCTCAGGCCCGTCTCTCATTTTTGCACTGCAGTTCAATAATTTAGTCATATACGTAACATTAATATATGCTTTGCCATCAGGGGTAAGTGCAGCTCTCAGCAGCTCCATCTGAGAATTTATGTATAAGTTCAATTCATTCAGTCCGTCTCATGTATTTAAATTGGAATGCAACATCTGTTAATACATTATGTTCCATGTGTTGAGTAATCCAGGCAGTCACACATACATCAGATCACAGTGTGGTAACATGCCTGTCGCAATAGATCTGCAACTAGCCTTGAGCCCCCAGGGTTACCTGACATTAATGACTCCCATTCTCACAGATCTGCATCTGCTGAGACTCCAGAGAAACCCATATGACTGTTAGTTTAACTGGTTGATCAGGACACAAGCTGTCTTGACTGCTTTATGTGCAGTTAAAACTGTTCTGTTACTGTGTTAACCTCTAGTGAGGACAGTGTTTTTCAAACCATTACACCTGCCCCATAACACTGGATTATCAACTAGGCAGAATGGGCATCTGCACTGGGGACCCTCAGGGGCGCTAGGTTGTCTGTTTTGCAAATACATAAATGTGCTTAAACAAATAATTTCAAACAGCCATACAGCTAACCTGAGGAAAAGCAACACTCCAGAGTAGGAGTATACTGTTAAAACTCTTAAAACAAGATAAATTTAAGCTGCAAGCAGTGATGAACTGGCCAGAGCAGAGTGACCTGCAAATTATTTGTTTCTTACCAAGACAAAAAAACTTTAGATTTAGAAGTGTTAAGGATAATTTATCTTGTTTTAAGAGTTATTTCTTATTTTAAGTGTTCAACATGCTTATTTCTAGATTTAACAATCTTAATTTAAGAAATCTTGTCAAGTGAAATTATCTGCCCATGCAGCAATATCATTTCCCTCAGATCTAGTGTTTTTATCTTGTTTTCAGACACACCTTTTTTTTACAGTGTGGGGTAACGTGTGAGACTTGGTAACTTGCAGGTTAATCTGGCCCTTCAGCCCCATTATTTTAAGGACCCCTTATAGTTGTAGGTTCTCACTCTGGGATTTAGATTAAAACCAAACCAAGTATATTACTGATGTCCCAATGACCATTGATGGATTACTATACGGGCCTACCAGGCACAGGTCCAGGAAGAAACAAAAAGACTAAACAAAGAGACACAAAGCAACAGCAAGGAGAGACAAAATAACTACATAAAGAGACAACTCAACCACAAAGAGACACAAAACAACTATAAAGAGAAAAAAAACTAGAAAGAGGCACAAAACAACCACAAGAAGACACCAAATAACCATCGAGAGCTAAAAAAGAACACATAGAGACACAAAACAACCACAATGGGACTCAAATCGACAGAGATATGTTTAATGACTACAAAGAGACACTAAACAACAAAAGGGGGCAGTGGCGGACTCAGACTGTTTGAAGGGCAGGGGTGAAAAAAAAGGGCACAATCTGCACAACATGGGACCCCACCAGCATGCAACAAGCGTTTTTTATTGCATCAATTATGATGAAATAGTCCTCATCCTTGATTACGATTGCCATTAAGCCTCTGGAGTCCACAAAAGCACCGGAGCAAGACTTCTTCATGACGTTGCAACGTAAAAACGAAGCAGCATGGAGCCCTGCTGTCAGCTTTTTCATAAGTTTCCATGTCCAATTTAGTGCATCAACCCTTTTTCAGCAAACGTTAAAAAAACCCCACCTCGACCATGTGTACGTTTTTGCATAGGTTTTTCAAATTTTGCAGTTTGCATTCAACGTTTTTAATGCAATATTTCGTCTTTAATGTTTTTTTTGTGTGATTTTTGTCAATTTTTATGTGTGTTTTATGTATGTTTTTTGTATTTTTTGGGGTGTTTTTTGTGAAGAAAATGTATGTTTTTTCAGTGTGTTTTAAGTGGGGTTTTATATATTTTTATATTTTGTGTGTGTTGAAAATGTTGATCCAGTAAGTCAAAATGAAAAAAATAAAAATCAGGTCATATAGGTGAGGTTGTGCTGAAAACAATACCAACATGGCAGGGTGAACACTTTTTAAGTCGTTTGTACAGGCAGAATGAAAAGGAGTCAGAAACCAACAAAATAGCCCCAAACTCCAAAGGGTTAAGTTAAAGGAGATCCAGATCAAAGTAATTAATCATATGGTACTACTGACAATAAAACCAGTGAACCAAACCATCTAGGGGGTCCGGGGGGCATAAGGCACTTCCTCTCGTGTTCACCACTCTAGAGGGCACTTTAGCAACACCTTTTCAACCCCTACAAAGTTTGTAGAGGAGGTGGTAGGGCCCAGTCTGTGCCCAGAGGCTCATTGCCTCACAATCCGCCCATGATCATTACAGTCAAAGCCCATGACAATGTGAAATCAACAACAATCTGTTGAAAAGCACTTTATTTTATAATATTTCCATTATGTCATAACGTAAGCTACTTAGATCGCGACTCTCTACACGAAAAAATGTTATAACAACGTTATATGATATAAGGAAGCAAAGGCATGTGAAGTGACTGTGGTTGTTTCCTGTAGCTCCAACCTGCAGCACTGGTCGCTGTGGGAAACATTCTTGGAGCCTGCTGTGACATGTGGGCGCGCTCCGTGTCAGTGAGCGGTGCGCTCTCACTGGAGAGCTTTCTGTTGGGAACTTTGTGTAAAGTGAGTCAACACGGCACACAGGGAGGACGCCACCCAGCCCCGCCGCTGGATCACTGCTGGGCTTCTCTCCTCGGGACACAAACACTACTTCACTTCTTCCAAACAGCTGGGATTTATTTGTTTTTTCACCTTGGCACACCGGGGATGGTTATTGTCGTTTTGACGCGGATCTTTCCCTCTTTGGAATTAACGCGGCGGAGGTGAAATGAAAGTGACGGTGTGTTTCGGGAGGACCCGGGTGGTCGTTCCGTGTGGAGATGGGAATATACAAGTCTCCAACCTGATCGAACAAGCGGCCATGAGGTATAAGAAGGCGATCGCTAAGGTAAGCCCCCTGCTCCGCTGTGTAACCGCTGTTTGTAACGCTGCGCCCAAAGGAGCAGCACGCTGCATCCACACTGGAGCCTCAACATGGCGCTCCTCACGGCCGGAGGGGAGAGGGAGAGAGCGGGCAGAGGGAGCCAGTGGCTGCCCCCTAGAACCGGAGCCAGTAGGTGACCCCCAGGGGACCCTGATGGAAGGATAACTTTTTATTGCTATTTCAATGTGATGAGTAAGAGTAGTAATTATTGTCATCATGGCAGTCTTTTACAGAAGGGATCTACAAAAAGCAGGACTCTTGTTCCACTCTCTGGGTTGTCATTTAGTTCCGGAAACACTAGAATTGTTCCCATTCAATACTTGTACTGGCAGAAAAGTGCACAGAGTTCATCCATGAGTGTGTATGGAGCAATGAGGATGACATGGGAACAAAATAACCCGCACTGTTTGTGTGGGTGTGTGTTAAGTGTGCCAGTACTGAAGTTTAAAATGTCACTGAAAAAAAGTTGTATGAATCCAGACTAGGGCTGGGCGATATAGACCAAAAGTCATATCCCAATATACTTAGGCTGAATATCAATATACAATATATATCCAGATATTTTTATCGCTAAGTGAAAGCAAATGTTCAGTCAAAGCCAGATATGACATGTCACAAGTAGTTTTATTGAAACTGTTTATTTAAGTGAACATAAATACTGTACAACAACAGAAGGAGCTTTTTTTTAATACCAAAGCTCCATAAAGTGCACATTTAATAATAATAAAAAAATCTTAAATGAAAGCCGCAGCTTGCCTGCAAGGATCACAGTGCAAATTTGAACTATATCAATATATGCGATATGGTCTTATTCCATATCACATTTAAAAATATATCGATATATCTTTTATATCGATATATCGCCCAGCCCTAATCCAGGCCAAAATAAAATAATGTTAAACATAATAAAAACATAGTAAACTGGCTACTATACAGCCCCAGTAGGACTACTTATTCCTGAGTTAAATAAAGTAGATTCACTATCAGACACTAAAGACATTTTAAATCTGTGTGTATATTCATGTTAAAACATGCTAATAACTACCCTGTTTTATAATGGAGGGACTCTGCTTTGGACTCATTGCTCTTTGCAATAACATGCTGACCAATTTTTTTTTAAAGTTCATCCAAGTTCCATCTGTTAAATGACAGCAGTGCATGGCTGTGTGAAACCCCTGTGCCAAATTCGAATGAGGCCCGACTAGGACACTGATTGCTTTTCCCTTTGTGGGTTTCTAGTGGCTGCGCTTTAAAGCCCATTAAATGACTAATGAATGAATTAAAGTTTGGTACTGTTTCCATGGTTAGAGACAGCACTCTCTCCTCTTTGCCAGTGGGTGGTATTATCATTGGAGTCACGTTAATGCTGCAGCTTCTTTTCAAGGCCTTGGAATGCTTCGGTGAATCCATGCTGGATTTGCCAAGTTTTTTCTTTTCTGTGTTTTAGCCTTGGAAAACCTCTGTTTTAGGAGAAGGACTTTGTGTAACAGGTTGCAGAAATAGTATAGTGGTAGCAGATGTGGGTTTGATTCAACTAAATAAATGCTTTTCCTCCAGTACACTCTAAAAGATACTTCACTTCACATCTGTACGTTCACTTTCATAGTGACAGATGAAATACCTTTGACTTCCTGGAAAATATTAATATTCACTGTGCCGCAGTAGTAGAGTTTACCACTCAAGGTAAACAGTGACGAAGTAGGTCAACATTAACACTCATTCTTGAGAAGAGCACTTCCTCCTTACAGACACACTGGCAATCCAACACACAACACTCTCCTCTGTTTACCAGTGCTTGTTGGTTTTCCATGCTTCAGCAGAATGGAGGCGACTGGTCCATTGATCCATGCTGTTGCACTGTAAATGTAGAAGTGTAGGCTTCCCCTCCGGAGAACACTTGGCTCCGGGTCAACACTAACTACTGTAACACAGGCCAGCCAGGACCTTTGGACTACAGGAAGATGTAATCACACATAGGTCACTTGAGTTGTATAATATTCCTGCAGCTGAGAGCAACTTTGTATTTCTTTAAAGCTTAGCCTCAAATTGTAAAAGTTATTTTTTATCTCTGCTTTTACATCCAATGGTATGCAGATACTGTAGCATGCAATATGTATTTGAGTGCTTAGTTTTGCAATAAAAAACAGCACAAATGATACATAATTCATCCAAGACAGTAGTCGGCTCGAGTCATCCAGCTTCCAACAAAAGAGAGAGAAAAAGCCATCCGTCATTTTTCAGAAGTCTCAGATTGCATTGGCACATTCTGCAACTGAGGAGTGTTTCTGATGGTTCTTATTTGTGTGCGATATGGGTGGCATGCAAAATAAGGTACGTTTCAATGAAGATCCAAAGGCTGTGCTGAGTGCAGCATAATGTGCACTTTAAGTTTGCTTTATAGGCCCAAGGGAAAAAAGATATTGTTGTCTTTTAGTTCTTGTCTGGTTCATTCTCAATCCCTGGTCATCAAACAGCTGAACTTTGTCATCATGTCCCATACTGATGCACAAGGCATCCTTCAGTGTCTCTATAAGACACATCAGGCTTTTAGCTTACTCGAAAGCAAACCCATTGGCGGCATTATTAGACGCTCAGAGCAAGTGCTCTGAAACTGGTGACTACTACAAAGTCCCCATAGGGGGGAGATTGGGGCGGTTGGATGGGCCAAACAAACACAGGGCTTTCACTCAGGAAACCACTGTTTGTGTCGCATGTGAAGTCAAAAGTCAACACTGAGTTATGTTTGTTGTCTTCTTAACTTCAATAGGCTATGTAACTTCATCTACATAACAAACATACAAACCAGGATGTTTTTCCTAAAATTTACCAAGTAATTTTGTTGCCTAAACATATGGAGCATCAAAATTTGATCCATCCACATAACCAGTGCGTTAAAAAGTGATGACAAGTGGTCCTGAGCAAGCGTCCACATGTGACAGGTTGGGAATGAGAAGGAGATGGACTGACAGCAGTTTTGGTAGACTTATGTTTTTTCATGTCTACACCAGCATTCTCTGGTGAGCTGCTGCTGATACCGGAAAAAAGAAAAACACATCAAATATGTGGATCATCTGAGGCGCCACCACCTCGAGGCCTAGAACAACATACACATTGTTTGCTATCCAACTGTAAATGTGTTTTGTTTATTTTGTTAATTAATGTTTCTTTTTTTGTTTGAAATGAGACTTGTGTAACATTTGTTATCATTGTGTCATTTTTATGATGTAAATGGAGGAAGAAAGAGCAATATCGGCTTTAAGAATCGGCCCAAAAAAATCGACTTTGCCTTGAAAAAACCCGTATCAATCGACCACTAATGAGAAGTACCCCCACACTTCATGCTTGAGCTGAAAACTCTTCAACAACTACATCACATCCGCCTTTTCACTACCATCCTCCTCTATACTTAAAGCTGATCTCCACCTACATTCTGCCTGACTCTAATGTCTTTATCTACCTCTTCATTATGCATGAACCATCTTGAGTTGCAAAGTTATCTGTCACGTGTATTACTGTGGCAATTCTGTGATGCTTTTAATTAAGCAGCCTCTTACTGTTACCTATAATATCAGTGATCTGTGAAATGAGACTTATTCTGCTCTGTGAATTAGCTGAGAATCAGACAATGTCCCCAGCTGTGCCGGTGTACCTGATCTACTCTGGGGACTCTTGAGGCCTTCGTCACAGTCTGAGTGGGACCAGGAAGTATGCATCAATCAACCACTCAAGCACCATTAACTTCAGAGTCAATCTGGGCTACAGTATGCACAGTCATGAAGGATTAATGCTAAATGGCTTTTCAAGCTTCTCATCCTGTCTTTTTGTTCTCAAGGCTGTTGTTCTCAGCACTTGGGTAGCCAAGTAATAACTGACTGTTTTAATCATGTAAGCAAGAGCAATATGAAGATGGGTTTTAGTGGGCTTTCCTTTTGGCATACTCATGGACGTGGCTGGGAGGTTCAGATCTTTAGTCATCCTCTTCCAGTCTGCTTTTATATCTGGTACACCATGAGAGACATAAAACTCAAGAATACTCAAACATTCATTCACTGGATGCATAATTTGTGGCTCTAAGTCTTTGAAGTGCTGCATCTCTAGATCCTATTTGTCTCCTACTTTCCCACAGTTACTCAGCCTAAATGGAAGCTTAGGTCTGAAAGCACATAATTGGCCTTTTTCCTCTCAAAATTCCACAAATTCAGGCTTGCAGACATGCTACTGCAAGTTGGTGAAATACACCAATGCAGAATATCCTCAGGGGACACAGTTAATGAAACAAAGTCCCATATTTTCACAATACCTCTTCTTTCATTGTATGCTTTATCAGCAACATATGATGAGCATGTGCCCTGTGGTTCCAGGATGTCTGAAGACAAGTCTATGATGTAATGATGAACCTATCTTTATAGCACATACTGATGCATGTGACATCAATCACAAAATGGTAAAAGGCCAGCGGTTGACTCAAAAGCAAACCTCGGAACCCATAAGTCTGACAACACTTTAGCTTCTGGGGACTAGGGTAAAGATTTCTGTGGTTCCAGTGTAGCCAGCAGATATCTGGATAATATTTATCATGGCAAAGACTTCCTCTTAAATGTGCCGATCATTGTTTACAGTCAGATTAGCAACTTGAGAAGGAGAAATGGACATCTACAACCAGATTTTTTCACAAGAAGCTGGTTTAGCTAACTAAGCTAAGCTAGGGCTGGGCGATATATCGATATAAAATATATATTGATATATTTTTAAATGTGATATGGAATTAGACCATACCACTTATATCGATATATTTCATTTTTTTCTTTCCTTGTATATAACTGCTGCCCTTACTGGTGTTTGTCATATTTAGTTCTTTAGTAATGTTCGTTATTCTTTTCTCATATAAATATATTTATTTCAGAAAAAGATTGGCCTAATTAATTTCATAGGATATTTTTATTTAAGATATTTTTTATTTAAATCTGCATTTTATGTAACTGTGTTCACCAACTAAAGCAAGGTAACACTGGAGATACATTTGGATCCAGGCTAGCTGTACTTCTGTTTCCAGTCTTTATGCTAAAATAAGCTAATTGGCTGCTCGCTGTAGCTTCATATTTAGCGTATGGACATGGAAATGGTATGAACTTTCTCATCTAACTCTTGGGAATAAAAGTAAATTGGAGTATTTGGAAAATGTCAAATTATCTCTTTTAAAATGACTGGAGTCCTGAAAAATAAAAGATCACTTTGAAATTATATTTAACTTCCACCACTTGAGTCTACCCTTGGCCTGCATTGACAACTGATTCTGTTTCTTTAATTTTAAGATCCTTTCTGTCAATAAGTGTCAAAAACTGCAAAACATCTACTTTTATTCAAGGTTGCAAAACAATAAAACATAGAAATGGGGTAGGGAATATTTTATTTTATGTCCTGGATAAAGTGGCATGTTTATTGCACTTCAAAGAATCAGATGGCAGCATCATGCACAGTGGCAGGGCAGATATATTGGCTGAAGGCTGAGCTGTAAATTTTCTGTACAGCTTCCTGGAACCACATTATGAACACACTGACTTCACACCTAGCAGGCTGCCTAGTGCTGACCCCTGTCCTCAGGCTGCCAGCCTACCTGGCTCCTTATCAGTTCAAAACAAGTTGACTGTTGAGTAACATTTAGCTCTACCTGATGAGAAACAAATACAGTATTGGAAAGCTGATCCCTCTAGGAATGTCTTGGAAGTAATGATGGACACTTTTCTGCTGCAGGGTAAAGTTAGACAAGTCAGGTTTGAAGCACCAAACTGATGAAAAGTAGAACGTTTTCACCATCTAAAATGCAACACTGCAAAAAAGGTGTGTCTAAAAACAAGATAAAACACTTAATCTGAGGGAAATGATCTTGCTGCATGGACAGATTATTTCAATTGACAAGATTTCTTAAATTTAGATTATTTAATCTAGAAATAAGCATGTTGAACGCTTAAAATAAGATATTAACTCTTAAAACAAGATAAATCATCTAACACTTCTAAATCCAATTTAAAAAAAAAATCTAGAGTAAGAAACAAATAATTCAAAGTGCACTCTGCTCGGTCCAGTTCATCGCTTAATTGATCTTGTTTTAAGAGTTAATTTCTTATTTTCAGTGTTCAACATGCTTATTTCTAGATTTAATAATCTTAATTTCAGAAATCTTGTCAAGTGAAATTATCTGTCCATGCAGCAAGATCATTTCCCCCAGATTTAGTGTTTTTATCTTGTTTTTAGACACACCTTTTTTGCAGTGAACACTCCTCTGGGAATCATTCGGCTTCACTAAAAGTCCAACTATAGTTTTCAATCCTGATCTATTCTCAGGTAAGGAGCTAACAGCCAATGCAGCTGCACTGAACCACAACGCAAAGAGAAAGTGGGAAGTGGTGGTGGAAGAGTTGTCAGTGCTCATTAGCTCACTACACTCAGCGGTTCACTGCTTATGTAATGGAGAGGAGCTGCTGTATGTGAGCAGGAATATTGCAGTAGTGGAAGGTAATTGGGGGATTATTATTATGTGAGTGGACTGTACAAGGCGGAGCCGTATAGGCCCTAAAGGATGATGGGATGCGATGTGATTGATGGTAACGGAGTAAGAGTAGGTCGGTTCATCTGTGGTCAAGCAGCAGAGATTTTTTTAGAGTTCATCTCCACCACAGCAGGGAACAAAGTAGGGAAAGAATTGTGGACTCAATAACCTCTCTCTTGTTGTATTCTCCTCTGACTTGGCTTTTCCTCTCTTCTTGTATCTTCATCTCTTTTCTTTCTTCTTCTCCTTCCAGCCGATTGAGCAGTGTCCTTGTTTCTCCTTCCAGGGGAATTGTTGCCTGCCAGTCTTTGACTAAAACATTGCACACCCGCAGCTCCAAAATCACGAGTTGCAGTTTGCTCAAGCATCCAGAAAAGATGTTCAGTACCCCTCTGCTGCTCTGCACCCCTTCACTGTGTGTCCAGTGAGATTTGAGACAATGGTTTACTACTTTGAAAACTAGCATGATGAATCTGTAAAGCACTTCAGGTGGAATATGCAAAGTAACAATGTGCAACAATGATAGAACATGCAGCAGTGTTTGCAGAAAACAGATTACATGGTGCAAAATAGCCTGTAATTTTGCATGGAGGCTGGTAACAGCATGTTTATGGTAGTATAGTGGTGACAGTCAATGGAGGAGCAGACTTGTAGTTAAATACTAGTCTAAAAAAAGATCTTAAAGTTCTACTTCAAATTGAAACTACTTTAATGTAAGTATAGTTCAGCAGTTCAAAAACATACAATACAGTGTATAAGTAGCTGGACAATGATATGTCTTTTTCAAATTATTTTGGTGCTCAACTCAAGCACATATGGAAGTGAAACGACAAAGTGACTGTGAGGTTAAAGTTAGAACTTGAAGATGTATTTAAGCGTTAACTCTTTTGTAGTCCAAATCAGTATTTGAATGCTTTGTTTCTTTTTTTTCCTTTGTTTTTTTAAGAGTGGAGGAATTTTTAAAAGACAGGTCCAAACCTGTCCCGGTCTGCTTGGTGGAGTGTAGATGTGGACTGTGGCACAGTTGTGACCTGATTTTGTTCCATCCTCTACATGGCTTTCTACCTTACCAAGAATGTTTCAAACAGGCAAATTTTGTTGATTTGGTAATTTTTCCTTGATAATTGTCTTCCATCAGTAAGTTAGTAGGCCACATAGGCCGAAATCAACTCTGGTGACTAACAGAACCTGTCTTTGTCCCCCAACCCCAGCCAATATTGAACTATGGTGAGTAAGGCCCCATTGTAAGGACGCTTGCGGGCCTTTCGTTTAGACGGTGATGGCATTTTCGGGGCTTAAAAATGCAAAAATCTGAAACCACCCTCCAGTGTGTAAAACTGTAATCCGCTCCACCGTAGCGTGTCCGTCTACACTGCCAAGACACAAAACTCTGCTCAGATCTGCTCACGTCACGTACGTGTTTACGTTCACAAACATGTGCCAGTACAGGGAAATAAACAAACATGTGGGATTATTTCCATGCGTCGGACCTTCAAGCTGCTCTGGCAGCTCTAATAAACTTACAGGAGTCTTTCCACCAAATGTACAGGATATGTACAGATAGTATTAGTGAACAGAGAAGGATCTGTAATTACCTCTATCACATTTTGGATGCACCAATTGGTCGGAGGCAAGCCAGGCGGCTTTGGACGAGACCTGGGAGATCTAGTGGATGGTGGAGAACTTTGTGGAAGGAGTAGCTGATGAAAATGCATCTCACGCCTGGACTACTGCAACTCCCTCATGGCAGGTCTGCCTGCCAAAGCCATCCGACCTCTACAACTCATCCAGAATGCAGCTGCTCGATTGGTCTTCAATCTTCCCAAATTTTCACACACAACACCCCTCCTCAGCTCCCTCCACTGGCTACCAGTGGCTGCGCGGATACGTTTCAAGACTCTAGCTCTGGCGTACTCTGCTGCTAACGGTTCAGGTCCTACTTACATCCAAGACCTTGTCAAACTCTACACTCCTGCCCGTCCTCTCCGCTCTGCATCAGCCAAACAGCTGGCGACTCCCACCCTGCGTGGGTCAACTCGCCTCAAAACCACTTCCAGACTCTTCTCTGTCTTGGCTCCCAAATGGTGGAACGAGCTCCCCACCGACATCAGGACCTCAGACAGCCTGTACATCTTCCGCCGCAGGCTGAAGACCTATCTCTTCCAACAATACCTCGGTTAAGTCATGGTCACCTAACAGATATATATTTAATTTAAAAAAAAAAAAAAAAAAAAAAATTCTTATTCTTTTCTCTTCTTTTCTTCTTTAACATATAGCACTCCTGTAGCAATGACAGTTAGCTCTTAAACTTATGTACTTACTTGATTCCTGTGGTCTATGTCTAGTACCTTCAGGTTGAATGCACTTATTGTAAGTCGCTTTGGACAAAAGCGTCTGCTAAATGACATGTAATGTAATGTAATGTAAAAAATGCGTGGCGTGAAAACTTCCACATGCCCAAAGATGCTCTTATCTCTTTAAGTGAAGCCGCCTGGTATGCATACCCAATCCAGTTCACACACTTTTGCATCACCATATGCAGCAGATTTCCTCCTGAAAACGATTGTCTAAAGACACGACGCCACTTTTGAGTCTTCTGTTCAGACCGTCATCATGTAAATGTAGCCTAAGTATCAGTCAGGCTTCAAAGCTCGAAAAAGTATATTGGATTAATTTTGCAGGGCTGGTACATAGTGAAACACAATGATCCTGAACATACAAAAAAAACACCCAAGGTGTTTTTCATGACCAAATAATGCAATCTTCCTGACTTTCACAGTCAGTCACTTGACCCCAAATTTAGCAAGAAGTGTTGCTGGCTGTAGTGCAGGCCAGACAGCATCAGCAGGGGAGATATCTGATATCTGTGGGTTGGAAACCTCTGATATGTCTCGGACTGTAATGGTTTTGTAACCAAATATTCAATATGATTTGTTTCAAGTGTATGTTACATAATCCATCCAATTTAGATTTGGGGCACTGTATGCTAAAAGGTCTACATTTCCTACTGTAGTGTCTGTATACACAAGGTCTGTGCTGAAGGTGCTACAGACTTTGGTCTACATTTGTGTGGCTTTTTATGTGGGTCAGTGTCGAGGAGAAATTGAGAGCACTTCTCTACAACCTGTCTGGCTGACTGGCTAAACAACTGTCTGGCGAGCTTTCCTAATCACATGGATGGCACCAAGGACAATGACATCACAGTCTCTTATCTTTCCCTAACAGTGCCTCTTTCAGGGTCAGGCTTGCGTGACTTTCGGGGTTCCCCACTGGCCAGCATGCATCTCAGGTGTACACACAGGTGCTGATATGTGGTTTTCACATGCATGCAACACTGTAAAAAATGTCTGTAGATTTTACGGTGAAAAACTGCTAAACCATGACAGTAAAAGTCTGTAAAATGATAAATGTGTTAATTCAGTTTCAGTAACAATGAAACACCGTAAATGTAGCCAAAACAGTATTTTTTTTTTTTACAGTTATTAAAAAAATTAATTACTACACTGTAAAATACACTGGCACCATGTTTGTAACAAAAATATACTGTAATGTATATACAAGCCATCACTGTAATTTTTGCATTTATTTTTTGTAAAAATAAATGTGCTAAACACCATGTCTCTAACAAAAATATACTGTAATATTTAATGGTAAAATCTTTAATTTATGCAGCATTTATTAAGTATTTTCTTGTCAATTATATGGCAAAACAGCGTTTCTTTTGATGCAACTTTTTTTTTTATCTATACGGTAAAAAATTGAATAAAAAGGGAATCTAAATGTGAAATCCACAGTGTTAATATCATTTTAACATAATATATAAAAAAAAGTTGCATCGTATTTATTACGGTAAAGTTCTGGCAACCACAGCTGCTGGTTTTTTACTGTATTTTTACTGTTTTTTTTTTTACAGTGAAGCATGCATCCAAATACTTGTGTCTGCAGAGAGTGGAATATCATCTACTGGATGCTGAATTTAGAGCATTGAGCTTGAGTCTCACAGATGCAGCTGGGAGAGTTTCTGGCTGGAGCTGCTAAACACAGCAGTGCAAATAGGCCACATGCCATAATGGTAACTGCCAAAGTCAGAGTATGCCATAGTCATGCCAAGCCATTGCGTGACTGGTTTTCCGGCTACATATATCCTGTGTTGGGGCATTCAGGGTCACTTTCTGTTGTTACTGCTGATGTGGTTTTGGTAGTTGATTTTATTTCTGTTTCCTTTTTGGTTTGCTGTGTTTCTCCACTCTCGTTGGAAATAAATAACTGAAATTCCTTTTTTTGTCAAATCATTTACAGATTTAGCAGGACAGTGTGGAGCACACGATGAGTTCATAGATGTGCACACTGCAAAAATGGTGTGTCTAAAAACAAGATAAAACATTCAATCAGAGGGAAATGATTTTGCTGCACGGACAGATCATTTCACTTGACAAGATTTCTTAAATTAAGATTATTCAATCTAGAAATAAGCATGTTGTATGCTTAAAATAAGAAATTAACTCTTAGAAAAAGATAAATTAAAGCTGCAAGCAGCGATGAACTGGCCCGAGCAGAGTGCACTGCAGATTATTTTTTTTCAACCAAGATAAAAAAAGCTTTAGATTTAGAAGTGTTAGATAATTTATCTTGTTTTAAGAGTTAATTTCTTATTTTAAGCGTTCAACATGCTTATTTCTAGATTTAACAATCTTAATTTAAGGAATCTTGTCAAGTGAAATTATCTGCCCATGCAGCAATATCATTTCCCTCAGATTTAGTGTTTTTATCTTGTTTTCAGACACACCTTTTTTTACAGTGTGGGGTAACGTGTGGGACTTGGTAACTTGCAGGTTAATCTGGCCCTTCAACCCCATTATTTTAAGGACCCCTTATAGTTGTAGGTTCTCACTCTGGGATTATCTGTCCATGCAGCAAGATAATTTCCCTCAGATTTAGTGTTTTTATCTTGCTTTTAGACACACATTTTTTGCATCAATGGACATGTTTTCTATGTTGGTTTCTATGCATGTTCTTAAATGATTTTTATCTTTCAGAGAAAACATTGCTCCATTGAGACATTGCTTGGTTTGACCACGCTGACATATCAAACATGAGCTCTTGATAGCTGCTAGCTTGTGTTTCTTATCCCAGCCACTGCCTGGTGATGGTGGGGACTCCGCTTTGTTATCTTTACCCACTGGTTCAGATAATCCAGTTAATCATTAGTCTGACCCGTTAAAAGTAACACAATAGCAGCAATGCACTGCACTTGATTTTGCATAACTTAGTTATGTGCTTGTGGTGTAATGCTTCTCTTTATAGCTTCAGGAATGTTAGACCTCAGAGATAGCAGTGAGATATGCCTTGACGTTTCTATTAATAGAAGACCATGATGAATACAATTTTTCCAGGTATAATATGTAACATATCAGCAATAAAATAAATAGATAAATAAAAAAATTAAAACAGCTAGACCTATGATATGATTTGTTGAGTTTTCTCATTGCATTTCCCAAAATATTTCCAACAATGTTCAAGCCCAGAGAAATCTGTCATTTTATTAAAGGTAGTGCATTTCATTTGGTTGCCTGTCAATGGCTTCATATCCCCTTCAAGAGTTACAGTTGCTAACTATGCCACACAGCATATTTTCATTAATTGGTGCCATTTTGCAACACAGTAATCCAGTAGAGACCTTATTTATTGATATAATATTTCATTATCAACTTGGGCTGGGCGATATGGACCAAAAGTCATATCCTGATATATTTAGGCTGAATATCGATATACGATATATATCCTGATATTTTTATCGCAAAGTGAGAGCAAATGTTCAGTCAAATATGACATGTCACAAGTAGTTTTTAAAAAAAAATTGTTTATTTAAGTGAACATAAATACTGTATAACAACAGGAGTACTTTTAAAAAAAAAATCAAAGCTCCATAAAGTGCACATTTAAATAAAAAATATCTTGAATAAAAATAGCCTATGAAATAAAATAGGCCAATCTTTTTTCTGAAATAAATATATGAATATGAGAGAAGAATAACGAACATTACAAAATAACTAAATATGACAAACCCTAGTAAGGGCAGCATTTACATATAAAGCAGCTTGCCTGGATCACAGTGCAAATTTGAACTATATCGATATATGCGATATGGTCTAACTCCATATCACATTTAGAATGATATATATATATATTTTTTATATCGATATATCGCCCAGCCCTATTATCCACCCAGCTACTATGTACTACTATGACAAGTGGTTCATGCCAGCCACCAGGCTAATGCTCACAGCAATGTTATAATGCTACACTAATGTTCAACACTGTGTTAGTATGACTTATATACTTAGTAAGACTGTTTTGACCAGTGGAAACAGCACTGGGCTACTCCATGATAGAATCTGCCACAAAACGTATTCAGTAGCTGTATGGGGAGACGACTCATCTAACGGTAATGATGATTTGAACATGGAACCTTCTGATCTGGAGTCCAACACACTACCATTACGCCACAATGTCCTAGTTACAGCTCTAATGTTGTGTTTCCCATTGCTCTTTGTTATTACTCCTGCTTACTCCTCTCCCTCCATTCTTATTCACCTCTAACACTTCTGCTTGTTATCACAGGTTAGTCACCAGGAGATAATGGGTTTGCTTCGGGAAAGGTTAGCATTAAGCTCCTTTCATGTAATTCTAGTGACCTGGCTGGTAGCCGACCGGCCACGTTTAGAGGAATTAGTTTCACCACAGCCAACGGAGACACAGTATAACATGGCAGAATAAGTGGTAATCTTTTTGTTATACAAAACCCTCCTGCTGCTTATGGTTTAAGAGAAGCTGCTCATTAGAGGGGTTATTGTTCCCTTTACCCCGCTTTATATTGTTTCACTCTGTCTTCTTCTCTGCTGCATTCAAGAAGATCGTTTTGGCTTTTCCATCGTTTGCCAGGCAAGTTGCTGCAGGACTGCTGGTGGAGAGATGAGATATTATAAATCTACTTCACCTTGTGCTGTCAAACCACCCTTTCTATATTCTGATGTGTATGCAGTGCCAATATGCCATCATAAAAGAAAAGATTAACATGTTGTTCAGCTGCTGTTGCCATTGGATGGATCGAAAGAGCCCATATTTGTTTTTGTAGATTTTTTTAAATGGAAAATTTGACTAAGTGACAAGCTGTTGAACTAAATGTATTTTGTGCAGGAAGGGCCAACATTATGTTTGCTAATACTGCTGAGATGGAAAAGCACTTCCAACCTCCCCGACACATTATTAAAGGCTGTTTTGACAGCTTCTACTGTCTACACTTTGCACGTCTTAACAGAGCCCCCCCTTTGTTTCTGCTCTTAAAATACACACAGGCATTACTTTTCCATTCAGTGATGGTATAGCCTGCTGTAGCTCCACTTTTTATTCAAGAGAAGCTCCCAGATGTGGTTATGTGAAGAGGAGCTTTTCCCCAGCTTTTATAGATTCCAGTCATTTGTCAGAAGCAGCTCTGCTCTGGAGGCAGAAATAATCGAATTGGTTCGCTTAAACTTCAATGAGAGCAGCCAAGGAAACCCTGCTTTATAGACCGGAAAGCTAAACATATAGAAAATTTCTATTGAAGGCCAGTTATGGCATTTGATTACATTGATCATCATCAGTATTTTTAAGTCCTTGCTCTATTACCTATAAATGGGAATCAACGCTTACAAGACAGAAAAAAAACTGTATTTTTTTACTATTATTTATTTTTTTACTATTACTTATTTTTTTTTTTTATTTGCACATCAACATCTAACTCAATCACAGAGATTATTTCTGCCTCCAGAGCAGCTCGCTGTTTGAAAAACTCCAATCGACTCTTGTTTCAGAGCTGTAGGACAATGTTTGATGGTTCATATGACATGCTTGACTGGCTGGTTGACCACAGAGTCAAAGAAGTGGAGTGGTGTCCATTATCAACCCAGCAGCTACTGTGTGGTTTAGAGATCCTTATACATTTGCTTAACTGTTCCATAAAATCTGTATTGATCCATATGATGACATAGTTGGGGCTAGTGTTTATTGGCAAGGGAAATATATGTATTAGTGCAATGCAATTATTTAGATGAGACCAATTCAAAGCGCAATTGCTTTTTGTTTTGAGGACAGTAGCCTTCTGAAGTGCTTCCAGTTGTTCCTCTTGTTTTTCTCACCCCACGTCTCAGGGAGATGACAATCCCTGCTTTCAGCTGGATCCAACTGTGAGCAAGTTGTAGCAAAGGCCAACTATGTGGTTTGCGGTGTTTCGACATGCAGGCCACGCCGGGCCCTCTTGGGTGTGATCCACTGTTTTGTCAACAGCTTATTTCTGTGGCCATGATTGCAGTTACAAAGTGCTCAGTTACTGAAGCACAAGCTCAGGGTGTTTGTCGAAGAATTAAGAACAAGACCTCTGAATAATTGTCTTTTAGCGGGAACAGCTTTAGAGGGAACAGCTGATTAATTTCTCATGTAAGGTTATTTGCACATCATGTATGGAGGAGGAGATGTTCCACGAAGACCCTTTCCTGTTATAAAGCAAAGATATTTGGTTTATGGCACTGACAGGAATGCATTTATGTTATGTTGTAGTTACAGACTATTTTAAAACATTATTGCTTATATATGCGGTTGCTTTATCTGTCCAAAGAACTGTAACACCCTAAAAAGGATACATCACATATATAAAAAAAGTAGATGAAAAAAACCCCACTATTTTTTATCTTTACCTAAAAATTAAAGATGAGAAAGGTTTAAAAATCTGAAAAGATAATAACAAATCTGAAATTTTCCTCAGTCCAAAAGCTAAAGCTGAAATACCATTAATACCATTGATGCTTTATTGAGGGGTCTGTTCCATTTATGTGCATCATAAGTCATGACAGTTAGCCAGCATTCACAATAACGAACCCATGGGACTAGTACACCTAAATTGAATGCAACCCTTAACGGTTTTAGGCAATTAATTACACCTGTGCGTTATTGGTCGACCGATACGGGTTTTTTAAGGCCGATGCCGATCATTTTGACATCAGTCTTAACCGATCCCCGATATTTGCTGCCGATTATTTTTGGGCCGATTCTTGAAGCCAATATTGCCTTTTCTCCCTCCATTTACATGATAAAAATGACACAATGATAACAAATGTTACACAAGTCTCAATTTAAACCAAAAAAAAAAAGAAACATTTATTAACAAAACAAACAAAACATATTAACAGTTGGATAGCAAACAATGTGTAATGTTTTATAGGCCTCGAGGTTGTGGCGCCTCAGATGAGTCCACATATTTTATGTTGGCCGATGCCAATACAAGTAAAAAACGCAAATATCAGCCCGATATATTGGGCCGATATTTGCGTTTTTTACCTTTACACTTCTACCTCCCTTCTATGACAGGTCATGTTTTTCGTGAAAAACAACTAATAGATGCGTGGACAGGCAAATAGTCTTGCCTCATAATATTGTTATGCTATGCTAATTGATTTATATGTTTTATTATTTGTTTGGAAAGATAGGAATGACTTTATTGTGCCCTATCTTGTGCCATGTAAGATTCATATACAACATCAAAGTGGCTCTGTGGCTTTGTCTGTCATTGGCTTTTGATCCCACTAATGCACTCTGGGTCTTTCAACCCTCGAGCACAACACACACACACACACACACACACACACACACACACAATGTCTTTCAATGGATAAAGTAAATAAACATGGTCTTGTATAGCCTCACTAAGCTTTTGTCAAACACTGTTCAACCTACATTTTGATCTGGTATTAGTAGAGGAGCTTGAATGATGTTAAACCTAATCAGCTATTGGTAATTGAGTGTCAATATAAGTATATAAGTATGTTACTTTACAGACTTCTAGTATACTAGCATAATAATAGCACTAAAATATTAATAGTGATGTGTGTGTATCAGTGACCTGACCTAATGCCTTTATAGTGAAGATGTAAATGTGTTGCGACTCAAAAACCTATGTAAATGAATTCAAGTATCTAATTCCAAGATGTTTTTAACTCTAGTTTTAACTTTAAACTGGGTTTAGCTTGAGGACTTTTTAACATCCATTATTCATTATCAGCATGAGCTTAATTTTTCATGCTGTTGACACAGCAGTTCCCTGGATGCAGTTTAACCTGATTAACTTACTGATACTCTAAAAAAGCCTTGTGCAAAAAAGAGGTGTGTCTTTTTCTAACCCCACAAGTATTGATCTGCCATAATTGTCCTCATAAACCGTTCCCTACAGGTCTGGTATCTATTATGTCTGTGATGTTAAATTCTTGTTATTCCGTTAAGCTGAGGGCACCCTTTCATTTCCTTTGCTAAATAACTGAATAATCTTTCCTCCCTGTGATATATAAGAAGATCTTCATTTACTTACCATTGTTTTGCATATGCTGCAAACACATCTGCAAACAAACAGCTTTTTTTTCCTGAAAAGAACCTTCAGTGTCTGAAATATGATATCACATTGCCACAGTTACTCACCTGTGATACTGAAAATGTATGTACGTTATGCATCGAAAAATATTTCATGTGTCACTGCTGAGATGACTGGCATGTATAAATCCGTTCTGGGGGTTTTCCAAACATCTGCCCACCTAGATATCCTCTCAAACATTCAGACAGAGCTGTGAAATGGAAATGGCATGCTCAGGGCTACAGGAGGAAATAAACCCATGATGTTGTTAGATGGGCTTAGACGTTGACGGGACTGGGGGATATTGCAGTCATTTGGACAGATTTATTTTGAATAATGCAGTGCAGTATAAACAGAGTGATAGGGACAGTTTTCTATTATGCCAAAGTGGATTCCTCTCTTTGTGAAGTTAATGAACGCAAGGCAAAAGGCTTTGGCAAGTTTTGTGCTCTGGAGCTTAAAGTATTTAAAATCAAAGTTAGGACTTCCCTTGCTGGGATTCCACTCTTGTCTGTTCTCAGGGCACTGATTCAAGAGTTTCTGTTGTGGAAATACACTTAAGTAGTCAGGAGTTCAGTGTAACTTAACTGATGAATGATATTTCGGATTGGTATTGTCATTACTATGAGTTGAGGCTCATAATGGGCTGTTTCTGGTGTGTTCCCATTCAGCAGTCCCATTAAGTATTCATGTTGATTGTTGTCACTTTGGATCCTCAACTGAAAATCCTTGATACACTCAGTGCGTTTACATGCACAGTTTAATCGAGCTATGCTTAAAAATCGATTTTGGCGTCTTTGACTTCTTGTACCAGTTTACATGCAACTGAGAAAATCAAATAACCGACGGGAACGTGTCGTCCTCCTCAACACTGGGTGGTGAAATGCGTCGTTTCAGCAGGTTAATATGGTGCCCTTTCTGTTGACCTCAGTTCCACACTTTGTGCTGTCGCTACTGACCAGCTAATGTGACCGGCTAATGCGACCGGCTAATATGACCTGCTAATGCAACCGGCCAATGCGACCTGCTAATGTGAGCGCCTAACGTGACCGGCTAATGTGACTGGCTAACGACACCTACTAATGCGACCGGCCAATGCGACCTGCTAATGTGAGCGGCTAATGTGAAAAGCTAATGGTAGGCTAATGCAGATAATTTTACTGGCTACTGCGATCGGCTTTTTTGGATGTTTTTGTTCCGGGGTCATACGCCAGCGTGGGGGTGGAGCATGTGGAGCATGTGCACATGCGTTGTTTTATCATACTTGCCGGCAAAAATCCTATTCCAATAACATTATCTGGGTGTCCTAATCGGAGTTGGAGAACTCTGACTCTTACTTTTTTTAAGTGTCATGTAAACATACTGAGTGATTTATGCTACAAGATTTATGGCAGAAATCTGGTCATTCTCTTGTCATGCACACAACTACTTGTGGTTTGCTGAGACTATTTGTCCTGTTTGTTATCACTGTAACACAGACCATCACTATTTGACCTTGGTTGTTGCATCATTGTGCATGGCCTTTTGAGTAGGTGAACCAGTTCTTCATTGCTCTTCAGCAAGGACAGTTATGTGATTACAGCCCAAGGCTACCAAGATTTTCATGACAAAAATATTTCAGAGATGACTCAGTCTTGTCATGTTGACTGAGATACCTTTGATTTAAATTGACAGGAACCCAGAGGAGCAACAGCATGATGAATGGTTTGTTGTTGGTCTGATGGACACCTCAGGAGAGACACATCAAACACAAAGGAATTACATCCTTGCACTACTTTGCAAGGATGACTCCACCAGAAATGCTGATATCTCACAACAATCTGCTATCAATCTGTCAGAGCATGATTGCAATCTGCAATCATGCTCTGACAGATTGATAATTGTAGTGATTTCATGTTGTTTGACTGATGATGTGATCGTCTGTTGGTTTTATACTTACCTAATTTAGCAAGAAGAAAACAAATGTCAGGGCTAGGGCTGCACAATTATGGCCAAAATGATAATCATGATTATTTTAATCAATATTGTAATCACGATTATTAATCACGATTATTCATCATGTTAGGAAAACATCTGTATTTTTATTGCACTACTTTTAAACAAACAATAGGAACAGTTTTTAGTGTGTACACAGAGTGTCTGGTGCTTGTTGTGAACAGAGATCGCTAAGTGAACACCTCCTGCAGCAGCAGCACATACAGACTGTAGCTACTGCTACAGAGCTAACTGTTAGCCTATTAGCAATTTGCAGACTGGACGCTAAGGGAAAGTAAACATCCCCTCCGGCTCTGCAGCTGGGAAAAACTGCTGCAGGAGGACTGTGCCGACTGGACTCGTTCTTCTTAATGAGCCTCCGGCCCCTGTGGCCGCATTAATAAGAGTGAGAACGAGTCTCCAAAAGTCTCCAATAACACCAGAAAAAGTCACTGGATTTGTCGCCAGTCGCTTTTTTAGAAATATAGTCTCTAAGGGGGTCTGAAAAGTCGCTTAATATAGCAACAAAGTCGCTAAGTTGGCAACACTGCTTCATCTGCTTTTACAAATGGCGCGTTATTGTGGCGTCGAGTACTACATCACATCCTGTTTAGCGATTGCTTGTTATTTACTTAGGCAGCTACATGAAACCTGAACTATGCGTTCGCCCCCTGGTGGTTGGTTGACTACTAGTGTAGAAAGTGCTGGATTAGATATGCAGGAGAGCCGCATTTTAAAATGGAAATATCGCCGACGATCCGGTTAATTTAATCGTGGCAGCCAAAATTGTGATCACAATTAAAATTTGATTAATTGTGCAGCCCTAGTCAGGGCATCAGGTACATCTGCTTCTTCTCAGGGGCGTGTCCAGTGAGTGGCCTCATTGGTCACCCCAGGTGCCACCCCATTATCCTAAATCCTAAATTACTGACTGTCTGCTTGGTTAGAGGCGGGAACTAACTGCTTTATACTGTGACTGTAATTTTTAATCATTATTTTCTTTTGTATTTTGCACATTTTTGAAAGAAGAAGATGAGATGAAGAATAGCTTTTTTAAGTCTTTTAGTACATTTGTTTGGTACCACTGATTGCTAGGTCAATTATATTGCATAATATGCTCAAAATACACATAAAATATACATAGGAATGTAATTAATGTTATTCTCGTATGTGCACATACATGCACATATTTCATGCAAACCTTGCATAAGTCATTTCCACACTTGGGCCACTCCAGTCAAAAATCTCTGGACATGCAACTTCTTCTTCTCCCCTTAGGCAAATTCATTCAAATAATCCAGTTATCTTATTTTTATCATAGAAACTAAATTATTGCTGGCATTCCCCTGCCTTTGTGTATTTACTGTAAATGCATTTAGTTTAAATAAATATAGGTAATAAACAAAAAAATAAACAAAGGTGCTGTTTTTTGTAATTATTTAGAAGATTGCAGGTTGGTGCTTAAAAAATGCCTCAACTACAAGATCCTCCCAAAGCACTAATCTGTGAGCTCATGGGTAGACTAAATACATTTCATCTTCAACTCTGCTTCTGCAAATAAGTCATAAATTCAGATCATCTGGTTTTGATTGCCAGCATAGAGATTTTACTGATGAATATGTAAAGTTACTGGTTTATCTGTGCAGAGTAATTTCCTGCCCAGACATTTTTTCTGGTCACAGAACATGTTGCGGTATGATTAGTTGTTGCTTGGACCATGAAATGGGGTCATTCAGTGCAGACTGACAAAGTGAGGCTGAAAGACATGGGAACTATTTAAATGTGAAATCAGGCTCCGTCACAGGGCGCTCATGTGTTTGACTTTAACTTACTGTGTAGTCAGGATTCATTTGAAATATATTTCTTTCCAATAATTACTTTGTTAATTTAACTCTGTGCTCGTAATTATGTCCTTTACCCTTGAATGAAGTTGTCCCTGTGATGTACTGCAGATGATTTAACTTATTTCATTATTTAAAACCTTTGCTACTTGTAGAACTAATGATGTTTCTTAAAGACATTGACCCATAGTCTGAGACTTCTATGTCTTATAACAACAATGAAAAATGAAAGTCAACATGCTCACTGTTATATAGTCCTACTATAATCCCCCCTCCCCCAAAACTGTTGAGTTGAAGATGTCATGAGGAATCATGGTTGGGTTTTTAAGAGTTACAGTACATTGATAACAGATGGTTTTCTGCTCCTCGTCTGTTTTCTGAGGCTCTGAGGATGCTGACTTGCCACTGACAGGCCAACCTTCTCACACCCTATGATTAGGGATCAGTAATGCCTGAGGGTAGGAGACAGCCTGCAAATAGCATCTGCTTCCTGCTAATAGATTCTCACATCTCCAAAACATGTGTCTGAAAGATGGTGACCAGATATCGGCTGATTTTTTCATAAGTGCTAATTTGAATCATTTGGGTAAAGAAATGTAAATACACTGCAAAAAATAATCTGTTTAATTTACAGTAAAATACCGGCAACTGTGGTTGCCAGAACTTCACTTTAAAAATTACAGTGAGTGGGTTTCCTATTCTAAATTTAAATGTAAATATCAGCAAAAACTGTAATTTAGACTGAATATTCCCGTTATTTTTAGGGTAATTGTGTCATTCATTCACACATCATGGTATTTCTCTATTAATTTTGCATGAACATGTTATATTTTTTTACAGCAGAACTGTGCATTTCTTCCAGTTAATGACAGAAAAAAGTAAAAGTTTTGTGCTATTTTATTTACAGTAATTAAAAGTGTCTACTACGGTGATATACAATTTTTAAAATTACGCCGTATTTCTGATGTAATTTGACAGTGTTTTACTGTTATTTTTTTTTACAAACATTTTTTTACAGTGTACATATACAGCATTTGATTATAATTCTGTGTACAATTGAAGGAGTTCATTTTATTCTAGTCCTGTCTGGTTTCTGAATGCTAAATGTCTATGAGGACAGTATATTTTTTCTGTGTGCATCCCTTACTTTGTGCATTTACCTCTCTTTATATTAAGGAAGGTGGTCTAGGCCTACCGGGTAATGTAATAAATAGTACTAATACACTTGAAAACAGTCAGAACTTTACTGTAAGCATTAAAGGGGTATGTCTTGAACAGTATCGGTTGTAGTTTGTCTTTTCACTTTTCAAACTGTCATTTTAACATAGGACGAAAGAGACTGGTGCTGCTGGAGCCCAATAGATTTACTTTGCAGAAGTCTGAGTGGCAGTGGGCGTTCGGTATCTCATATCACATTACACCACAGAGTCTGCTGACTGGTGAACCTCAGACAGAACAAGACCTCTGAGGTGTTTGTGTGTACTAATGAATTGTAATACTTTCATAAAGCAGGTCTATGTAAACACTCTCCATCTGTACAGCACATCTCCCAGACACTGGCTTACAAATTGTTTGCTTTTGCTTTCTACTGTGTTAATGACATCCTGAAGAGAGTGTGTGGATGTGTGTGCTTACCTGTGTTTCCGTGTATGTGCTGTCAGGTGGATGTGAATGATCTGGTTGAGCCGGTTTTCTCACTGTCAGTGTCTGTCAACCAAACAGATTTCCCAGCAACCCTCATCTTTGCAAATGACAGAGTGCCCCAAGGCACTTAAACTTTCATCACCTCTTTTCAGTCTGTTGCCTGCAGTACTCCCAGGAAAAACTCCAACCTGCTCTGTCAGTTCACAGTTGATTCATTGCCAAATGTCAGGACTTCCTTTGACACGAATCCTTTGCCAAAACCAAGCAAGAACTTTGTAGTCAAGGAGCATATACCCTTTCACCACATATTGATCTTTATGGCAGTCAGATTGGCTAACAACCCCCCTTGGAGCAGGCTTTAGCAATACTACATCCATCCAGTGCAATCATCAGCTTAGTTTCAGAGACCAGTGTCTTCAAATTTAAAGTAATGAGCTGTCTTGGTGGAAATCCCTTGACCTTGACAGAACACAGCTTCTGATCTGGAGTCATATACCAGTCTTGCACACAGGGTCTTGTCCACCTCCGTCAGTTAGACCAAAAGCTGTGGATTAAAACTGCATGAAAAGCACATTGTTTTGTCCTTTGGAAACAAAACAGGTTGTCCAGATGCGATTGGAGGTGTTTGGTTTCTGCACTGGCCAGGAATTGATTGAAAAATACACTGCTTTGGTTTGTGCCTGGCAGTTCATTCTAGCACAGAGGTAAACACACACCAGGCCACTGGAACTCCCTCTGCTTTATATCTGGGTCAACATTTGCGGTTTACAAGGACTCTGCACTTCTGCATCTTCACAAACAGACTGCATGGAACTCTGCCACAATTCCCATCCCTCCCACTCTTCCATTGCACTCTTACTTCTACCACCATCCACCAGCCAGAGATGCACTACATCCTGAAGTCAAGAGCTGTGTTTCCACTAGGGGGAAATTGGCCACCAGGAAAGTCTCAGGCCACACTCTCTCAAAAGTCTGCTCACTCTGCGTGTCTCCATTAAAAGTTAGGCCCCAGAGGGATTTAGAGACTCCAGAGGTGACGTATGGTTTTCGCCGTCGCTAACTGTGCACAACGTCAGCAGCTGAAAGCAGCATGGCTAATTATGCAGTTAAGCAGTCTCTGCTTATCATAAGCATAGTGATTGTGAATTAATGGCATTGCTAACTGTGCACAGAGTGTCCGGTGGTTGTTGTAAACAAACAGAGATCGCTAAGTGAACACCTCCTGTAGCCGCAGCACATACACACTGTACTGCTACAGAGCTAACTGTAGCTAACTGCTGCTAACGGGGCTCTTCTTAACAAGCCGGCTCATTAAGAAGAGTTAGAAGGAGTCGCTGGATTTGTCTCCAGTCGCTTTCTTGAAAAATAGTCGCTAAGGGGGTCTGAAAAGTCGCTAAATTTAGCAACAAAGTCGCTAAGTTGGGAACACTGCTTCGCCAGATTTTACAAATGGCGTGTGTTGTTGTTGTGTAGAGTACTATGTCACATACGCACACCCGCTTAGTGATCTATCCAACCAGTAACCAGGCTGTTTTCAGGGGAGAAAAAAGACCCTGCTCTTCAGGGACTAAAAAAGTCTCGACAAAAGCCGGCTCCGGACTACTTGTATTCAAATTAAGGGCGTTTCGCTGAGTGAAACCTGCCTCATTCCGGGTATTGCCCGGTAGTGGAAACAACCCTATGGTGAAACAAGGCCATTTTCCCTCTCCAGTGGCTCTCTTCTCATACCAAGCCTTCAACTCTGGTGGTCCTAAAGAGAGATTGATGGGCTCTCGTCCATCACTCACTGACTTTAATGAGAACAGCCTCAGTGAAAGTACTGGGCAGAGGGGGAGGAGGAAACAGGCAGTCAAACAGATACAATGCCACTTACATCACCTTACATCACAGACTGAACCACAGCAACATTGGCACCCTGGTTGGCTTGCGGACCCCTCTGTGACGTGCCTGTTGCATCTGTTCACTGCTGTTTGTTTGTTTGAGTGTGTCGGGTCTTGGCACAGAAGGAGACATGAGCAAAACAAGTTGAATATGCAATCAAATAGAGTGTAGTAAAGAGCTTGGGTGTCATCCTGGACAGCACTCTTTCATTTGGATCTCATATCAAGAACATCACTAGAGCCTATTTCCACCTGAGCAACATCGACCGTCTCTGTCCGTCTCTTACACTGTACCGCCATCCTTGTTAATGCCCTGGCTACCTCCCGTATAGATTTCTGCAATTCCCTCCTTTCTGGTCTACCTCTCAAGCTTCTCCATAAACTCCAACTGGTCCAGAACTCAGCTGATCATCACCAGAACTGGCTACCTGTTAAGTAACGTATCGATTTGAAGATACTTCTTCTCACTCTCAAAGCTCTTCATCACCTCACACCTCCGTAGCTTTCTGATCTCCTTCACGCCTACACACCCTCCAGGACCCTCCGATCCTCCTCCTCCATGTTCCTCACTCCACACCTCTCTTCAGTGGGGTCCAGAGCTGTTAGCCGTGCAGCCCCCCGTCCCTTGAACTCTCTCCCACAAACCATCCGTGACATTACCTCTCTCCACCTTCAAATCACACCTCAAAACTCACTTATTTAGATCAGCCTTTTCTGTTTGACCTGCCATCCTCATTTCTGCTTCCGTTTGTTGTTTGATGTAGTAGCTGATTGTGTTCCTGTTTTTATCTAGTGTTTTTTTCTGTGGTGTAAGGTGACCTTGAGTGTAGGGTTGTCAAAAGTATCGATACTCAAAAAAGTATTGATACTAAAACGTTGTATCCGGATACGATACTCATTTTCCAAAGTATCAATGAAAAGTGTTATTTTCTCTTGAAGTCCCAGAATGAAGCAGAGAAAAGTCGAGTTATCAAGCTTGCCTAATATTGCGCACAGCATCCAAAATATTGTTCTAACTGTTATTGTTTATTGTATTTATTTATTTTTTGCACTACCTCAGACCTGAAGCTTGTTATCATAGTTGCAGTTTCTTTTTGCACAACTGTTTTTTATTAGAAATATTTAACCTGTCGTTCTGTTAATTTTTACATGTTGCATTTTTAAATTTTGGGGTCTTTGTTTTTATCCTTGTGGTATCGAAAATAGTATTGAGTATCGAATATTAGTATCGGTATCGAGTTGAAAATCTTAGTACCGTGACAACCCTACTTGAGTGACATGAAAGGCGCCCATAAAATGTATTATTATAATTATTTGTAACAACACTGCTGTCATCATGGATGAGGTGCTATAACAGTAAAAGTCTTGGTCCTTCAGGAAGTGTCCATTTCCAAACTTGTAGCTCTCGTCTGGTTTGAATGGACTCTGCATGGTCGCGGCAGCCTGTCTTCATACACAGCCAAAGAGAATGAGATGTATTGAGGTTGCTTTATGCTCAAGTCTTGTTTCAAGCATCAGCAGGTTCTGAAATTACCTACAACGGATGTGTGTGTACATGCATGTGTGTGAGAATTCCTACTCTCCTTGGTGTAATTGTGTCCTTAATTCACTCATCGATAAACACTGAGCTCATTAGATTTAACCTTGCAGCACAGCCTCCGGTGCTTTCTCTCAACATCTTTTTTTATTCTCTCTCAACCTTCCTCTCTTCACCTCCCTTTGTTGTCTTCCCTCTTTCATGCCACCCTTTTCTTTCCTCCTATACTGTTACACCCTCCTCGCCTGTCTCCTGTTGTTTTCTTCGTTCTTATCTCTTGTTTTTGCTCCACAGTAGCTATCTCCCTTTCTTTCTCATACACTTTTTTAGTCAAAAAAGTCCATATATCGAGATGTTATTGCATACACAACATTCACACCCACCAATTGACCCTAATTATCTGATTATACATTTCAATTTTAATGTTGAGAACACATCAAAGACACTTTGAAAGACATTTGGAGATAAAAGCAAACAACATGATGGTGGATCATGTTGAGACGTGAGAATGGGGTGGTGTAATACATTCCAAGGTTTTAGAAGGTTGCATGGTTGGCCCATTAGCAGACAGGAGAAAGTAGTAGTAGTAGTAGTAGTAGTCGTAGTAGTACACTGTAAAAAAAAAACCCTGTTGTTTTTGCGGTAAAAAAAACGGAAACTTTACCATAATAAATACGGTGCAACTTTTTCTAATATTACGGTAAAATTATATTAGCACTGTTCACATTTAAGATTGGCATTTTATTCCATATTTTACAGTAAAAAATAAAAAGTTTTTTCATCAAAAAAAAGGCTGTTCTGCCGTATAATTAACAAGAAAATGTTTTATAAATGCTGCATAAATTAAAGATTGTACCATTAAATATTACAGTATATTTCTGTTAGAGATATGGTGTTTAGTACATTTAACAGTGTGAAAAAGTATTTTTACAAAAAATAAATGCAAAAATTACAGTGATGGCTTATATATATATTACAGTATATTTTTTGCCACAAACACGGTGCCAGTGTATTTTACAGTGGAGTAATGTATTTAAAAAAAATAAAAATGTAAAAATACTGTTTCGGCTGATATATACATTTACGGTGTTTCATTTTGACTGAAACTGAATTAACCCATTTATCATTTTACATCTTTTACTGTCATGGTTTAGCAGTTTTTCACTGTAAAAATCTACAGACAATTTTTACAGTGTAGTAGTAGTAGTAGTAGTAGTAGTAGTCATAGTAAGACTAGAAGGATCAGTGGCATAACAGTTGCAGGCTGGAGACATGACATACTAAATATTGTCCACGGTTTCACTTTTTAAACTTAATATTTCCCATCTGGTGTTCCTAAAGATGATGAAACCCACATGAGCTCAGTATTTCTGTGCTTGACCAAAGTGAACATTTCACATGCAAAACCCCTTTTTAGAGCACATATTGAATAGCAATACATCTATTTTCACAGGCACGTCATTAGTTGTGGGTGGGTACCCTGGAAGTTAAATATAATGTTATTATGTTTGGAAGGCTCAGCTGCCATTAGAAGGGGAACACAGGAAAATCTGAAAATTACAAGGTGGACCACAAGGAAGACACATTCTCTTCCCAAAGTTACGGATTTCCTTCTTTTTAACACTTTTCAACTGGATTAATAATGACTGGAATTATGATAAAATTTTCGAAATCTGTTTTTCTGTGAAAGTCATTAGGTTTACATTACGCAGGTCTAATAATAATAATAATCTCAGACTCCACAATCTGACTTTAACCCTCTGGAGTCCATCTATTTATTAAAAATACAAATGTTTTATTTCCAGTAATAACTTAATTATATATGATATGTAGACAAGCTGAGAAAGCCAGTTGAAAGTGCAATGATAGGAGCTTTCACAGTGTGCCATTTATGTTTCTAGGCCATTTTTAAAATGTCTATTTTCTTAAAAGAAAACTATTACTATTTTTAATTTACATGCAAATAGTTTTATTATTTATTCTTTTTTCTGCTGTTTTTGTGTTTTGTAAATGGTAAAAAAAAAAAAAATTAGTACATTTCCATAGACACCTGTGTCTTTTGTTTGAATTTTAGGTTCCTGGCAGCTTTATACTTTAATTAAAATAAAATGAAAAATCTGACTGATAGCCAAGTTTGTGTGGAGAAAAAGGAGCCATGCATGTGATGTAAGGACAGACTGAAAGATGCTAAACAGAGATAGAAATTAATGCATAGGAAGTTGACAAATTTGAACCAAAATCTCCTGGACTTCAGAGGTTTGATAACGTTTTAGTCCAGTATTTAGTCACAATATAACAGATGAATCCAGAATAGTGACATTAATGCAGGAAGTGTATTTCTGTGCAAACAAACACATGTGCACATGTGCTGACAGTATGTGTGAGCCAGGCGTCACCAACAGTCTTTGGCTTTGAGAGCTGATTTATGCTGCCAGACTTCAAGACAGTGAACAGAAAAACAGCCGAGTGGCTAAGTAGCCATATGTGTTTCCTCCTGAATCTGCTCTTAGAGTTGACACGCTAAGATGCAGAAGCAGATTGCATTCATTTGGAATAAAACATTTGCCAGTTTTTTTTTCAGATTGATGACATAGTTTTGTCATGATTGTGTCATAACTCTGAGATAATTATCCCATAATTCTTCATGATCTCAGTAAATCTGAGCAGACTTGATGAAGTGTGCATGTCAAATTGCACTTCCTAACATCTCAAACCAAGGCTGAAGTCAAACTGGATTGGATTCAGTAGCTGTGTCAAGCTGCACTGCAAAAAAGGTGTGTCTAAAAACATGATAAAAACACTAAATCTGAGGTAAATGATCTTGCTGCATGGACAGATAACTTCACTTGACAATATTTCTTAAATTAAGATTATTAAATCTAGGAATAAGCATGTTGTACACTTAAATAAGAAATTAACTCTCAAGTTAAAAGCTGCAAGCAGCGATGAACTGGCCCGAGCAGAGTGCACTGACAATTATTTGGTTCTTACCAAGATTAAAAAAAAAACTTTGATTTAGAAGTGTTTGATAATTTATCTTGTTTGAAGAGTTAATTTCTTATTTTAAGTGTTCAACATGCTTATTTCTAGATCTAACAATCTTAATTTAAGAAATCTTGTCAAGTGAAATTATCTGTCCATGCAGCAAGATCATTTCCCTCAGATTTAGTGTTTTTATCATGTTTTTAGACACACCTTTTTTGCAGTGTGCAGATTAATTGAGATAATCAGAATTATGAAATGTTTGCTTGAATAGCAGGACCCAATCCGTCCAGCCACCTATGAATCATTTGCTGAATGCTAATCTGCATTTTACATGTGCTGTCGTCATCATGATTAATTTCTATAGAACCCTGCGGCAGTTTCAGTGATCTGTGAGATTAACAGTGGAAGACAGTTTGCTGGGCGTTGTCAGGATGCAAACAAGTGGAGTAATGTGGAGAAGTGCTTTAGGAGTGCATGTGCTCAGCAAACCTTTGTCTGGATTAATGAAAGATTAAAATGCACTGCTTAATGTTTGCAAAGTAAATGGAACACTATTCATTATCATTCCACAGTAGTCAGCAGTATAGGAGGAGAGTTTCACCATGGCTCTGTGATACTTTGCATAATAAATGCTCAAGTAAAATACCTATCATAGGAATGAATGGGGCCCCGCCTCTAATTATAACCATGCTATTATGTGATAAAAATATAATCCCTGGCCTGGATCTCAAGCTAATTGATCAAGATAATGCCATGCTTTTATCTGTGTCTGCATGACAAATCATTTGGCAGTTTTCACATTTTAGAACAAACAAGAACAAATCACAGTGACACTTGGCTGCCTGTTAATGGAGTTGCTGATGGATGAATCAGCATATTGTTACAGAAATAAATGACAAAATCATAGAGACATCTCAGAAAACAGAGAAGAGGCTGTGTTGGGAAAGTTTGACATGAACAGATTGTTCAGTTTAGTTCAGGTGAGGCTCTTTACAGGAGAAAAGGGGCTTAGTCATGTTAAAACCAGCTTTGATCTTTGCTCCATTGCACTCACCTTGACATGATTTGAACATACAGCCTTTTGATCTGAGGTCAGGTATTCTACCGATGCATCACAAAATCTTTTTGACACCATCTGAGCACAGATTTTGTCTGAAATTGTTACCTCTGTCAGTTTACCTACACTGTAAAAAAAGAAAAACTGTTGTTTTCACGGTAAAAAAAACGGCAGCTGTGGTTGCCAGAACTTTACCGTAATAAATACGGTATTTTTTTTTTAATATTACGGAAAAAGGATATTGGCACTGTTGATTTCATGTTTAAGATTACCATTTTATCCAATTACCATATAAATAAAAAGTTTTTGCATCAAAAGAAACGCTGTTCTGCCATATAATTGATAAGAAAATACTTTATACATGCTGCATAAATTAAAATTTTGTGTTAAATACATTTCAAAGTAAACAGAAAAAAACAAAAAAGTATTTTTACAAAAGACAAATGCAAAAATAACTGTGATGCTTATATATAATATATATATATATATATATATATATATATATATATATATATATATATACATATATATATATTACAGTATATTTTTGTTACAAACACGGTGCCAGTGTATTTTATAGTGGAGTAATGTATTTTAAAAATAAAAAAAACTGTAAAAAATACTCTTTTGGCTAATATATACATTTACGGTGTTTCATTGTTACTGAAACTGAATTAACACATTTATTATTTTACTGTCTTTAATTGTCATGGTTTAGCAGATTTTCACCGTAAAATCTACAGACATTTTTTACAGTGTAGATTGTACATAACAGCCAATAATGACAGTTCGAGTCATTATTTCTTCCAGTGAAGTTTCAGGCCATCATTCATCTGGTGTGTTTTTTGATATAGTGAGGCATCACTTGGTCTGAAATCGAGCAGACACATTCTTCTTGGTTTAACTTAGATAACATTTTTACGTTCATCCTAAATGGGATTTTCACCTTTCTAGATGTTGTAGCTGTTAGTGTATGTGCTGGAGGGCAGCTCTGAATCCCTTACTTTCTAGTTGTTTAGATGATGTCTGTTAGTAAATCAAACCCGGGAGCCAAGCTATAAACAAATACAAACAGTTTACAGAGGGCGGCTTTGCATCGTTTAGAGGAGTTTATCATAGGCTTTTCCTCTGCAGAGAGGAATCCTTTTGCAAAGTTTCGGCAATTTTACCAGATTGCCTTCAGGCCAGGTTTGGTTCAGTGCACTCAGGGTTTTTTTAAGGATGGTGAGACAGGTTTTTGTTGTTTATCTCTTTACCTGTATGTATCCAAAATGTTTTAATCTCCCCCTGTTGTTGCTTGAACATACTACAACTTGCAGATGTAAACTCGGACATGACCCCATTGTGTTGATAGATGATGCACTGCACCTAATCTCTTTTCCTCCCATCCTGTCCATTAAAACTATTAAACACATCCTTTGTCCATGATCTCTCCTTCCTTTCTCCCTGTCTCACTTTCACTCTTCCGTCTCCTCCTCCTTTCCTGTGTTCCTTTCTCACCTCACGCTTAATCTCCTCTTTCTCCTTTAACCTACATGGAGGTTTTCCATTGATGTTGTAAGCTTTCAGCCTCAAGTGCTTTTACTATGTGTCATCTGTTTCCTGTGTGGGTTCAATGAGCTGATGATATGAAAATTAAACATAGTACCTGCTCACTATGCACAATGGCAAATGTGATGTTAGAAAAATATTTTTCTTTAACATGTCTGAAAAGGAGGTCCTCATAATGCCAGTTCTCTGTTGTGTGGAGGACCAGGTGTAGCTCATGTAGAAAACTTCTCATATTGCATAATGTGGTCTGCTTAGAGCAGGCGTAGGCAACCTGCGGCTTTGGGGCCAAATGTGGCTCTTCAGGCCATCTGCAGTGGCTCCCTGTGGCTGTGACAAGTAAAATTATACCAAATGGAGTTTCTTTTCTATTCTCTGTACATGTTAATTTTCATTGATGTTGGTGTAGGCCCAAAGCAATTTGTATTACTGACTTATAAAAATGTGTTGCTTATATACAGCATTACATTTTATGTTATTTTTACATTTTAGTCAACTAAAAATGTGCAACATAGAATAATAAAGTCTAAGGCTCGGCATCTTAACCTCTGGATTTTGCCAACATCAAGCCTAGTTTTGAGTTTTTCCTTCAATTCTAGATCTACTGAGATATTTTTGATGTCCAGCCTCTCATTTGCACCTTGGTCCTGGCTGCATTCTGACAAAATCATACTAATAAATGCTCATTATTGTTTATTGTTAATTGTTAATTGTTAAAAGTATCCCCATTAGCTGTAACCAAAATAGGACAAGCTAGTCTTCCTGGGGTCCAAAAAAAAACAATGAAACATTGTAGACATCATTAAAAGTAATCAGAAATTATTCAAATAAGTTTCACTAAATTCACAAGTATTACATTCATTATTACATTCATACAGTTCATTCCCTACTCAATAATTTAAATAGTGCATTCTCAAATGGTGCTAAGATATTTTGCTATTCAGCTTTTGTATATTCAGTACATTATGACCTATTAGTATTATGGGTAGGTTCATTTAGACTCAGTAGGCTGTTTCATCTTCATAGTAAGGCTCAAAATAAGGTATGTGGCTCCATTATGATATTTTTCCTCTTTTTTGGCCAACAATGGCTCTTTAGTTAGTAAAGGTTTCCGCCCCCTGACTTAAAGGAAGAAAAAAGGAAAACAGGTGACTGAAGTGGGACACTGCTGTACAGTACTGTATATACAATATATACAATGTCTATGTTACAATTACTAGTGCTATCATTTCAGTACAGTTTGGGATTACAAACTCACAGTTTATTGTGAGCAGCTGTGAGTCCATGCTGTGGGCAGGGTAAGGAGTGATTTTCCTTATGACAGGGAAAGTGTGGTAAATGCATGCATACCTCTATGATGTGTTGGAGATCTAAAGTATGTGCTGACAAATTGTAGCCTTATTTAAATTGAGTTCTTCTAGTTTACTGCTGCTTCTTTTTTTTTCTATAATTCCTCCTTTGGATTTTTGTCCTTTCTGTCCCTTCTAAGTGCCCTGCATGCTTTTCTTCCAGCAGAACACACACAAACTGATCCAGATCCTCCAGAGACTTATTACTGTAAATAGAGCTGTTACTTCCAGGTTTATATTGAAATATGATAGTCCTCACACGCACAATGCTTCTACTTCCACTTTGTCAGTTCTTGTCCAAGCAATCACTTATTATCACCAGCTAATGGATGTTGTTAGAGAGCAGAGCTCTGTTGAAGAATTGGCTAGACGTGTTCACAGAAACACAGGGCCCAACTCACACACATCTGGGCTGTCTTTGCTTTCTCTTTAGACAGCTTTCTTTCCCTTTGTTTACATCTCATGTATTTCTGAGGCCATCACTTTACTGTAACTCTCCGTGGCTCAGAGTTTCAGACGTCAGTGTTTGTGGATTTTGGATGTTTGCCCCGGTGATGCTGTGGAAAGTGGCTTTCATCAGCACTCTGGCCCTGCCTCTTCCCTTTGTCTGTCTGGGCCTGCTGGACTTTTTTTCCTCACCAAGATTCAGAAGTTCAGGAGTTCCTGTCACATTGGAAACTCTGACCGACTTAAAACTTTGCATTGCCAGAAGACCATTTTTCATGTACCCATTGAATTTAGATCACATAGTACGATAGCTTTATGACTGTGTCATTTAGATCAGCTATTCTCAACCTTGGGGTCCTGACCCCAATTGGGGTCGTGATATGATTTCTGGGGGTCGCCAAATCATTTTGGAAGTCAGCTCTGTCTCCACTGTGTTAAAGTGTTCATGTGTTATTGGTTTTAGTCTTTTTGGTAATTTTGTGTCTTTTTTTTGGGTAATTTTGTGTCTTTTTTTGGTAATTTTGTGTCTTTTTTAGATAATTTTGTGGTCAATTTGTGTCTTTTTTGGTCATTTTGTTTCCTTTTTTTGGTCATTTTGTGTCTTCTTGTGGTCAATTTGATTCTTTTTTGGGGTAATTTTGTGTAATTTCTGACAAATCCCAAAGTAACAAGTTATTACTTTCCAAGGAGTCTCTGGCTTGAAGCTGACTGTTACACACTCAGGAGGTCAGAATGGACCTTTAAACTTATAGCAAAGCACTTAGATTAAAAGTAACAATAAAATATACATATAAATGCACAGTCAGAGAGATGTTTAAGTTGTTGTCTGCTTCATTATTTGTCCAAAATTCGTCGTATCAGCTGAGTTTGTATAATCTGAACTGTGCGTGTGAGATTCTGTTCAGTGAGCGGGGGTCGTGGACAACATGCATGTTAAATTGGGGGTCGCCACTCAAAAAGGTTGAGAACTACTGGTTTAGATGATCACACACTCAATTTGACAACATATTGATGCCAGTCTTTTCATTGTTGTCTTATTGTATTTGTTATATGTTAGAAACTTTAAAACATTCTATACATTTGCTTTTACTTCATAGTTTTTATCTTCTACAGTAAACAACATTATATACACTGTTGTTTTTACGCTAAAAAAACGGCAGCTGTGGTTGCCAGAACTTTACCGTAATAAATACGGTAGAACTAGAAGAATATTATGGTAAAAAGATATTGGCACTGTTGATTTCAATTTTAAGATTGCCATTTTATTCCATTTTTTACTGTATAAATCAAAGGTTTTTCCATCAAAAGAAACGCTGTTCTGCCATATAATTGTCAAGAAAATACTAAAGATTTTACCATTAAATATTACAGTATATTTTTGTTAGAGATATGGTGTTTAGTACATTTAACAGCGAGAAAAATAATTCTTTACAAAAGATAAATGCAAAAATTACAGTGGTGGCTTGTATATATATTACACTAAATACATATTACAGTGTATTTTACAGTGGAGTAATGTATTTAAAAAAAAAAACTGTAAAAAATACTGTTTTGGCTGATATATACATGTACAGTGTTTCATTGTTACTGAAATTGAATTCACCCATTTATCATTTTACAATCTTTAACCGTCATGGTTTAGCAGTTTTTCACCATACAATCTAAAGACATTTTTTACAGTGTACATATGACAAAGGGGCAGAAGAATCTCAGTTTTCCTAGAGGGACCTAGGTTAACTCATGGAAGTGAAAAAAATGGCTCCCAGCTGTGGCATTCACAGCACAACATATTTTCAGAGCACTGTCTTTTGTCAGGTCATCATTAAGTGCTGACTCATACTTCCTGTCTGTCACAATGAAGGTGACAATTATAAAATGTTTTGATAGTCTGTACAGTGTCCCAATGTCATTGGAATGACTTTGTGTGCACTGTGATATGGAAGTTGTACCCCACACATTTCCAGACTCTGTGGCGCAACGGTAGCGCGTCTGACTCCAGATCAGAAGGTTGCGTGTTCAAATCACGTCAGGGTCAATAATTTTCAAGGCCACACATGTTCACATTTAGGAACTGCTCACACAAGATCAAGCCTAAAAAAAGCAAATATGTGCAACCCTGGTGAACCAGATAAGTCTGGCTGCATGGACTTACTTTATGTTGTCATTTAGAGTAGTGTAGTTGCCAGTGTTTTCCCCTACCATTATATTAGGGGGGCGCCCTGCCCCCCCAATGGCACCCCCCACCCCCCTTAAAGGTCAAGTTAATTTTTTTTTCTATAGAGCGCCAAATCAGACCAGAAGTCAGTTAAGGTTACCTTTCCTATAGAACAGCTCTATATTTTGTCCATCCATTCTCGTCCGCTTATCCGGGGCCGGGTCGCGGGGGCAGCAGGATAAGCAGGGCATTCCAGACGTCCCTCTCCCCAGTCACAACCTCCAGCTCCTCCTGGGGGACCCTGAGGCGTTCCGAGATATAATATAATCCCTAAGAGATATAATCCCTCCACCGTGTTCTAGGTCTTCCCGGGGCCTCCTATATGTATATATATATATATATATATATATATATATATATCTTTTCCTTTTCAATAAACAAACTAAATAGCCTTATGTTATTTATTTTATTTAAACAACGGCATGTCATTTCTGTCATGTTTGACGTGTATAATTCTCGTCTGCTCTCTGTAGTGCACGCGGTGGAGTTCCGCCCGATGCGCGCACACAGGTGCAGTTTCCCAATAATTTCCTAGACTTTCCTACACACACTGAATATACTGAGCTGGTTTACCGAGGTCCAAACACACTGCTGCATACGCTATTTGGTTGCCACGAGCTAACATTAGCTTACAATTAATGTTGCTTTAATCACAAAAAGCTTAACTGTGAATAATGATCTGAATTATTTCCTGTTGCTAAACACATGCAGCTTTCAGAATAAGAGCACAGTGTGTTAACAGAATCCACCACTGTTGTGTCAAATCCCAATTAATTCACAAGAACACATTCACAAGATGCACTCCAGACCTGCAGAGGGCGACCACACACAAAAGAGATGGGTGGAACCCAAATTCTCAGGAAGTGCTCCTAGAGGTACCATATTCACCTGCACACCCACTTGAAAGGCATGGCATTAAATGTTTGAAGGTAGTTTAGTTAGCCCCCCCTGAAACAAGGCAAGACCAGCTCCTGATCAGTCCGAAGATGCAACTGGTAAGAAAAAACCCACTCTGAATGTGGAAGATATGTTGAGGTCATGCTTTTCCATGACTGTTTTGATTTAATTGGTTACTAAATGCAGTTTAAATTGGATAATTTTGGTTATGCTTATTTGAGCTTATGTGTTTTGTTGGAACTTTATGTAAATGTAATGGTTATGTATGTTTAAGTATATATAACATTTCTTTAATCATTTACTAGGTTAAGTTGAACGACTTTGTTTGAAAGTAATGGTAACATTTATTCTTTAGGTAAACTGTTTGTTTATTGGGATTTTTCAAGACTAATGCCTGTCTTTTCTGTTTATCTTAAAGGTTATCAACCTATTTCATCCCATTCTATACCATAATTCTGTTTAAACCATCAAACCCAAAACCATCTTCAAGAAAATCAAAATCAAAGAATAAGTGGAATCGAGTTGTCCTTTGTATCCTTCAACGATTGATCAAGCAGTTTTTCGAGTTTGGGCAGAATTGTGGTCACAAAGCCGACAGAAATTGACAACCACAGAATTTACAAAATATGATGCCTTAAACAAAAATAACAAAACCCTTATTCTCCTTACAATAATTAATAAAATATGGAATTTTTAGGATCATTGAATATGATGGAATAGTGTCATTAGAATGTGTGAGCCCACACCAAATTTGGGCGCTTTATTGAAAAAAGTTATTCTCCTTGGGGACTCCCCAAGCCAGCTATTTTTCCACACTGGTTGGCTACTGACTGGATAGGAGTGCAAAGCCGTTAACGGCAACTGAAAATGTCACAGTAGGATAACAATAAAGATTCTATGTCACAGTATCAGACCATGAAAATCTTGTGTGAGGTGTTTGCTCACATTTAGCTCTCGAAGTGCACGAGATTTATGCATTTAAGCTAAAATGTACAATTATTTTTCCTGGGGGGCATGCACGTCTAATCTAGTCATCTAGCAGCTTTAGGAGTTCATAAAGAGTTGTTAATTTCAATCAGCTGTGTTGGAGCAAAGAGAGATCAGTGATATTAGAGTATTTATGGTATTACAAAAGTAATTATTGTGTATATGAGCTAAGTTTGTGCTCCGCAGCTGCAGTAGAGATGTGGCGAGCATGGTGCACTGTCTCAACATGTAAAACCAAAGAGTTGCCACTCCCTCTTGCTGGCCTTTACACTCCGGGGATCTCAATGCTCTACATATGTTTTTCTTGGGCCTAGTGGGATTTGCAAACACACCAACACACACACACAGAGTTCTCTCTCAATGAACTGATCCTCCCTCCTTTCATTCGTGTGAAGTGTGAGCTGTGTGGCCTTGTATAAATTGTGTAAGAGGGTTTCATGGTCACAGTCTGTGACCTGTCACAATTTACATTCCAAAACTTGACACTGGACGCCCCATCCTGTGTTCTCACCATCCACAGATACAAAGACGGTTAGCTGCGTTGATTCCTGAATGACTGAAGTTTACTGGTTTCCATAGCTGCCAGTGGTGGACTCGGATTGTTTGAAGGGCAGGGGTGAAAAAATAAAAAGGACACATTCTGCAAAACATGGGCCCCACCAGCAAAAACCTACAATGCATCATGTATAATGAAATAGACCTCATCCTTTATTACAATTAGCATCAACTTAAAAGGAGATCCAGTTCAAAGAAATTATTGATATGGTACTGACAATTGAATCCATGGAACCGAACCATCTAGGGGGGTCTGGGGGCATGCCCTCCTAGGAGAAAATTTTTAAGTAAAATGCACCAATGTTGTGCACTTTGAGAGCTAAATGAGAGCAAAAACCTCACTTTTTTTTCACAGTTGGGTGACATTTTTGTAATTGCTGCAGATCATTTTTTTCACTGGGATTCTTTTTCTCTATTCCAAGGGCACTTTATCGTGTTTTCTAACTTGACATCCAATTGTGCTTTTCTACAACTAGCTGTTCGTCATAGCAACGCCACATGAAAGCAACACCTCTTTCACATTTCCCCGTTCGTTGGCTACTAAAGAGGCACAAGGGCACTAGAAGAGCACTCATTAAGGCACATTATTGATTTTTCTTGCTCTAGAGGGCACATCATTTTTGCACGTGTAAAGGGCAGCCAATAAGACACTTCCTCTTGTTTTCACCACTCTAGAGGGAACTTAACCGCGGAGGCATTAGGGGGGTGGTCGCCCCTCCTGCCCCCCCTCTGACTCCACCACTGATAGCTGCTCTATGTGGACTGGAGTTGCATTTTGACCATTTGTCAACATGTGCATTAACATTCTGTTTCTATTTATACAGCACACAATAAGTAGTACATAATGGTGTTTGTTCCACATTTAGATCCCAGGAACCTCCTCCTCACCCTCCTCCTCCTGCACACACACACATACACAAACAAAAATCCTAGAAAACACTCTCTGACCCCTCTCTGTGTTCCACATCTGCAGCCTATGAAAGAGCCGTGTGTGTCGTGACATCCCCACTGCGGGCTGTCTGTTCTTGGTGATTCACTCTGTGCTCTGTGTTTCTTTTGGCTCGTTTGGGGGTCCCATCTGGCAAGCATAACCTCTGCGCTTATGAAATAATAAACAAAATTGTGCCGAAATTGTGGTGACGGCTGCTTCTAAAAGTAGACAGAGTCTTGCAGTGCTTAACCAGTTTTACTGAACATGCAGTGAACACACAGACTTTAATTTTCTTGCCAATGCTGGACATTACTCAAGTAGAACTTAAGCAAAGTTGTCTTTGCTTTGTTAATTGGAAATGACAGGGATCTCTTCTTCTGTTCAGGTATTATGAATCTTGCTGTGGCTCTTTTGCATATGACATGCTCTGAATAACAACTTTAAAGTGGCACAACCAAATGAGAATATGCATTCATTGTTCTCTTCTTCCTGTATTGATATAGTTGTCTGTTAGCCATATGGTTGCACATTGGCACAGGCACGTCTGCAGTTCTCATTGTTTTCCCTGACAAAATATAAATAAATGCTGGCAACAAAAGGTTGTTAATCGATAACTTTCTTGAAATTCTGTCCCAGGCTCTCTTCATTATTCATCATATAATAATGTGCAGATATTTCTATTTTATTGTATCTGCAACAAATCTGACTCTTCTACCCAGTTCAAAGCCGAGCAGATGGCCTGAGTGAAATGTCTCCCTTGGGGTCTGAGACTAAATGTCCTTTGGTAACATGACACCTTCACCCTCTGTCTCTGTTGGTTGATTTCTGATAAGCATTTGAAACGGACAGATTCTTTATCAACCCCCTTAAGAAAATTGTCTGTTTGGCTTTTTCCATCTACAGTCAATTTAAGTCAAGTCAATATTATTTCTATAGCCCAAAATCACAAATCAAAGATTTTCCTCAAAGGGCTTCAGACTGTACATGGTACGACATCCTCTGTCCTTAGACCCTCACATCGGCCAGGGAAAAACTCCTCAAAAAACCCCTTTAACAGGGGAAAAGAAGAAACCTCAGGGAGAGACAGAGGAAGGATCCATCTCCCAGATGTTGTTGTACAGATCAACAGAGTAGAATAGAGTAGATAGAGGATGAAGGGGGAGAGGGAGGGAGGATAGAGAGGAGCAGCAGAAGGTGATGAAGCGTCACCATTGGCCAGTAGTGATGGTGAGTGTAGAGTGGACCAGGAGAGGAGCATTCCCATCTGGGGCCACAACAGAGACAAGGAATGGTGCTCCTTACAGTTGCCATTTACTTGTAACCTGCTCATCAAGGTTCATTAGCTTCTGGGCATTACTAAGCCATTTAGCCCTGTCATTACTCATCATTAGTCATTTATATAACTATATGTATACCATAGGATCTCATTTAACCCAGGAATGTTTTATTTTATATTTTATTATATTATATTGTTATTTTAGCTTAATGGTAGCAAATACAGTATACATTTATGTTTATAATGCATATACAATAACCCAGGATTTTTTTCTTTAGTGCACCCCAGTTGCCAAATCATACATGTGACTTTGCATGCCCCATATTTCTGGAAATCTTTGATGTCAAAGACGGTAAAAATATATAATGTCGGTGTGTGTGAATGTAAGTAGGTAAGTAAAGCACCTTTCACAGATAAAATCACAAATTGCTTGATAGAAGATAAAAAAGAAATAAGATCGGGGAACATAAAACAATTTAAATACAATGAAACATAAAAATTATAAAAATATGTACAATGTATGGTGGTCACCCAAATGGCATATTCAAATGATGGATCAAAACGTGTTTTCAGACGGGTACGTGGAACAGACAGAAGATGCATTGTGTTTGATCTAAGAGACCGAGCTGACAGATATGTGTGTATGGGCCTCCTGCTGTTGCTAATGACCACTTGTCTCAGATGAGATGAAACTGGCTAGCTGCCCATATAGGCTACCAATCCTCGCACTCCAGACGGATTGCTAATAAACAAGCTAATAAAAATGTGACTTTTGGGATACAAGCCAACATGCTAGCTGGCCGCTAGCTAAGCTTAAACACTATGAGCTGTCTACAAGTTCAAAGTCCAGTTATTTATTAACTGAATAAAATGTTAAGTTGCCATAACCTAAGTAACAGTCATTCACTAAGTAAAGCATGTAAATAGCTTCTTCACATCCATTTGGCCCTAATTTACCTGTTTGAAGAACCTGCTTTAAAACATCCACTAATTGATGTTAGTCCTCAGATTTCATATCATACAACAAAACTTGGCTGTATTTTTCAGGGCTGTCATGCCTCTTACTCAGTGGCACATCCTGTCTGAAGGTTTGCTCTTTAATTGGCTTAATGATGTATCATTATGAAACGACTCAATGAGATCCTCATGTGATAATGTCTGTTTTAATTTGTTAGTCAAACCTTCATCGCAGCAGCAGTTCCAGCTCATGCTGAGCCATGAGGCTGCATGTCTGGCCAGTGCGGACACACACACACACACACACACACACACACACACACACACACACACACACACACACACACACACACACACAGTCCAACCTGTTTTCTTAATCCAGACCAGATGCTCAGATTTCCACGTTGTTCTTTTCGTGAGGGGTGGTACGTGCAGTTGTAGTCCTCGAGAAACATTGAAACTACAGATCCCCTACTCAGACCACACAGCAGGACAGAAGACTGTACACTGCAATAAAGGTGTGTCTAAAAACAAGATAAAAACACTAAATCTGAGGGAAATGATCTTGCTGCATGGACAGACAATTTTACTTGACAAGATTTCTTAAATTAAGATTGTTAAATCTAGAAATAAGCATGTCTTGCAGCTTTAATTTATCCTCTTTTTAAGAGTTCATTTGTTATTTTAAGTGCTCATCATGCTTATTTCTAGATTTAATTATCTTAATTTAAGAAATCTTGTCAAGTGAAATTATCTGCCCATGCAGCAAGATCATTTCCCTCAGATTTAGTGTTTTTATCTTATGTTTAGACACACCTTTTTTTGCAGTGTGCAATTATAGTCCTCGAGAAACATTGAAACTACAAATCCCCTACTCAGACCACACAGCAGGAGAGAAAACTGCAGAGTTTGATCCCTGCATATAACTCATCCTACATGAGAAAGCTTGGAAAATCAGTTGCCATTTGTCTAACGAATGGCTGTGCCTTTGACTTATAGCGACAGAAGGATATTTCCTCTGGCTCTGTGCCGTCCTCCCTCCACAGCTCCAGTATGAGACTCCAGGGGATTGACAGTAGTCTCTGCTCTGGCGCAGTGTGTGTAGTAGGTGTGGCAGATATTTGAAGGGTCTCTGTGTTAAGAGCCTGCAGGATTTGGCTCTGTGTTTGACAGACTGGCCTGTATTACCAGCTTGATCCCTTGCTAACCTCTCTGGCACTGATGCTGCCACTCGTTTAGTGCACAGAGAGGGGAAATGTTAACTGTTGGCCAAGAGAAATATACATATATCTCTTTTAGCCTTTCATATGGGCCTGTGCTCCAAACATCCATCGTACAAAGCTATTAATCTTTTAGTAGACTATTTAAAATGATGTTTCTTTGTACAAGTGAAAATTTCTGCCAGTTGTGTGGAAAACTTTAGCTCGTTTCCATTTGAAAAAGTAGTTGGTAAGAATGATTCATTAACGAACTGGGTTCTTTAGGGCTTTCTGAGCACTTTGTTGAGTCTAAAAACAAGATGTTGTTTAATGCAACTGAGCCACTAACCCACATACATTCAACTGAATTGTTGAATAAGCTGAATGATTTATCATGAAGCATGTTGTTTATTGGAAATCATTGAACAAGCAGAGAAGTTTGAGACTTTGTGAAGTTTTATTTGGCCATTTTTGAGAGCAGCAAGCCGATATTATAGACATTTGTCAAGCTAGGCTGTCCTGAATGCCCACTTTGTATTTTCAAAACTGTATTGAGTGCACCATTGTGCATAACTCATTGTGCTTCAAAAGTCAAATATCTGCTTTATGTGTACGTTGATTTGTCAAATTTAAAATTCCGATAATTAGCTTCATAAATAGGTTTTATTTTAATGTGTGACCTTTTCATTGGTGGAATAATGTGCTTTTAGCAAGCCAAATGTGTAAGTAAAGCATGGATCATAATTAAATGAAGTAACTGGAAACACTAATCATTCTCAATCAACTACTGTATGTAAATAATGCAAGAAAAATATGTGTTTTATATCTGTTTTCATCAATTGGTTGACTAATTGGCAAATTTGGTCTTTAGTTGACTAAGAAGAGATTCTCAGTTGTACTCATGATGCAAAGTTATACAGTTTTACGCATGTTTGGGTGCTGCCTAATTTCAACATCTGCAGCTTCTTCCAGTGTGTCTAAACTATAGATGTGCTCCTATGGATGAGAAGAAAAAAAAAGCCACCTCTCAAAAAGAAGAAAAAAAAAGTACAAAAAATAGGTGTATTTTGCTTAAAAATAGCAAAATTATCTGCCAATGGAACAACAAAATTTGGCTTGTCAAGACTTTCCAAAACAAGTGAAAATGTCTAATCTTAATGACCCCAAAAATACCTCAGAATTAGTGTATTCTAACTTATAAAAAGTGATTTCTTTTTTCATTGTTGTCATTAAATGTTTCATGTTAAATGTTTAATTATCAAGTGTCAATTTACAGTTATGTGCCAATGTACTAGTTAATGACATACACACTACACAACAATACACACTTCTATTCTTTCATTGATAATAAAACAATTGATTCCATCTGGCTACTTGTTTTAAATATGTGAAGAGGTCAAATTATGTCGGAGTTATGATTTCTTAGTTATGCTTGAAATAAGAAATTATTACTTTTAAATCGCAGATTTATACTTCTAAGTGTTGATGAAACAAGGTTTGCAACTTTTGATATTCTAATTTCCAGTATGTATTTACTCAGTATAGGTCATAAAATCTCAGTAACAAGCTGTAATATCTGATTTAGATAATTAAGGAGCAAAACACTTAAAACAAGTGACAAGTGACAGTCTAACATAAAAGATGCTGACTAAGAAGAACTATCTTATCAGACAAAAAATAAGCATATATCCCCTAGATCTAAGATATTTAATTTTACTTAGATTTCAGTTTTTGCAGTGAACATGCAGAAGGCCTCCAGTGTGTGCAGAGCTGCATGTGTGTGTGTAGCAAGGTGTCATATTTCTCTCTGCAGGTTGCTTTGGTCAGGCAGGGCATCAATAATGGAGAGACCCTGGAGGTGACTTTGTCTCAGAGGAATACCAGCGTAAAGCTTCCCTCTGTATAGTTCTTTAGCACATTACTGTCTGCCTACACACATACAGACTGTCCTTAGCCCACAGTTTGGAACTGCCATTTTCCTCCAGGAAGTAATTGTTATGCCTGGAAGGCACACACTGCCTATTTTAGTGAGCTGAAACAAACCTGGTGAACTATCTAAACTGGATAATCCACTCCACAGAAAGAGTTTGTCTCACCCCCAATGAACTGTGTGCACTGGAAAAATGGTGTGTTTGAAACTAAAATAAAAACACTAAATCTGAGGGAAATGATCTTGCTGCATGGGCAGATAATTTCACTTGACAAGATTTCTTAAATTAAGACGATTAAATCTAGAAATAAGCATGTTGAACGCTTAAAATAAGAAATTAACTCTTAAAAGAAGATAAATTTAAGCTGCAAGAATGCGATGAACTGGCCCGAGCAGAGTGCACTGCAAATGATTTGTTTCTTACCAAGATAAAAATGATTTTACGATTTAATAACCTTAATTTAAGAAATCCTGTCAAGTGAAATTATCTGTCCATGCAGCAAGATCATTTCTCTCAGATTTAGTGTTTTTATCTTGTTTTTAGACACACCTTTTTTGAAGTGTGATGTCAACCAGCCAACCTGTCTGTTGGGTCCATTAGAGATAAAGAAGGCTTTTACAAACAACCACTAATTCAATCTTTATGAATCAACAGTGTCAGCTCCACATGGAAATGTTGAATAGACGGCACATTTTTGTGTTTCATTAAAAGTAGATAGAGTAAGTTGCTTTGCATGTTCTATACTAGAAGTAGCAGTAGCCTGCTGCATTTGTTTAACTTTTGTCTGATAGCAACAGTGAACATTTGGCAAGGATAAGGAGCTGGGGAAGTGTGTGTCTATCCATGTGTGTTTGTGTGTTTGTGTGTGTGTGTGTGTGTGTGTGTGTGTGTGTGTGTGTGCACAAGCAGGGCGGAAAGCGTTTGCGACACTAGTGTTTATGACTCACATGGGAGAGCATACACTCCATAAATCACAGCCGTTATTGTGCTATAGAGCGCAAACTTGAGAGGTTGAAACACTGCTGAGACTGGTGCTTCACAGGGGTGTGTGTACTCTCAGAGGTCAGAGGTCACAGCCTTATAGTGGTGCCTGAGCTCTTTGCTTAGACAGTGAAAGTCTGGAGATTGTACTTAATTCTCTTAAAGGCTTGATGAGATTTTTGTAAGCTTCTGGTAGTTATGTGTCCAAGAATATCTGCCCAAACCCAGAACTTGAAACTGAGTGGCAACAGAAGTAGATTAGATCTTAAAACTGCTGCAGGTTATGACCCCTTATTTTATTGTGCAATTTTATTGCTTAAACGGACACCTCAACATTAGGGGTTGGGGTCAGACCCACTGCTAGGGAGTGGCATGCTGTAGACTCTTATGACTTACTCCTGCAACTAAGGGCAGGTGCAGAGCCAGCGCTAGTGGCCACAGGGCAACTTGGGGCGCTGCTGATACTAACAGGGGAGGTGTTGTTAGAGGCTCAATGTGGCCACCAATGTAGCAGAAAATGCTTCTTGACTAAAAATAATGAAGCGAGACCTTTTCTTTCATGTTCAGACGACGTTCTTTAGTGAAAAATAAAGAAGAGCGAAAAAACATACAGCGTGTGCGTTCATGCCGAGGTTCCACATAGCTGCCTAACACAACAAACTGTGACGTAATCACATACGTTACCTCTGCTCCTAGAGCATCTTGAAATTAAATGTAGTCTCTTCTTAATCACATATTACACACATGAACTGATTTTAATATTATTACTGTTAACTTATATTTTCACCTGTATTAACTCATTTATTCTTTTTTTATTCTTTTATTCAGCCAAATTCATTCTCAACAACCACAGGGGATGGGTGATAAGATAATGAATGCAGTATATTTCTTCTGTGTGACTCATATTTTGTTAGCTTTACTTTTCACATCTCTTCCACTTTCGCTGTTTCCAGAGCAGAGTATGTTGATGGCGTCTTTTGAAGTTACATCTGTCCTCTAAATCGCTGCTTGTGGTTTGTGAAACTGCATCACCCTGTTTGTTTCTGTCTTAACTGGATCATCTCCAAATGCTTTACATTCCCAAATGCTAACTAATGAGAAACATATCTGTGTGTTATTTCTGCTAAAACCCACAAGCTCAACTGGCGTCTCTCTTTTGCCTTTATTAATTTGCGTGCCATACAAAGGTATTCCACCTTCCAAGCCTATAGCTGCAGCAGGGTTTGTCAAGCTTTAAAAGGTCCTGACCCCGACGTGATTTGAACACGCAACCTTCTGATCTGGAGTCAGACGCGCTACCGTTGCGCCACGAGGTCCTCTGCAGACCAGAACATTTGAGAAGTAGATCTAGTTGCTGACATTACCCCTGTGGGAATTGTAACACTTGCAGTAGCTAATGCAGCAATCATAAAACACACACAGACACATGCTCTGTCTTTCTCACACACACTTTCTAACACCCTCCTCCCTCCCTCCCTCAGTTTCCTCCAGGGCACCAGTCTTTGTGTGGTCTTTGACAGGAACAGGCAACCGGCTCTGGTACAAAGACACAGATAATGGGGTGAAGAGATCTATTGTCTGAGCCTATGTCACAACTGTGTGTGTGTGTGTGTGTGTGTGTGTGTGTGACACAGAGAACAACTGCCTCTCTGTTATCTGTTCTACTGTAGAAGCAGAGGGATAAGTGGATACCTGATCAGACTAGGGTGGGGGTATGTCACTCATGCAACAGATGAATGAATGAGTTAAGCTTAATAGTGACTAAACAGGTCGCTGCAGACCTGCAGACAATACACACTGGCACACCCTGAATATCTGGCCATGTCTGCTCTGCCCAGAACTAAAGTCTTTTAGCCTGCAGATCTGTTCAGTATCAACATAGCAGGGATTATTCTGCTCCTGTGAAACCACCAGATCACTTCTTTCTGTGTTCTTTTGTTGCATTATATCAGATGTAACCAGATTTTTCATGTGCATAGTCCATATGATATTAAATCATACACTGTAAAGAAAAACCTGTTGTTTTTACGGTAAAAAACTGGCAGCTATGGTTGCCAGAATATATTTAGTCTGAATATCGATATACGATATATATTCCTATATTTTCATTGCAAAGTGAGAGCAAATGTTCAGTAAAAGCCAAATAAAGTGCACATTTAAATAAAATAAAAAATCTTAAATAAAAATAAACTATGAAATAAAATAGGCCAATCTTTTTCTGAAATAAATATATTTATATGAGAAAAGAATAACGAACATTACAAAAGAACTAAATATGACGAACCCTAGTAAGGGCAGCATTCATATAAAAAAGAAAAAAAATGAACTATATCAATATAGCAATATGGTCTAATTCCATATCACATTTAAAAATACATTGATATACTTTTTATATCGATATATCGCCCAGCCCTATTTAGAGCCCTGATATTTTTTTTGTATTTGGCTGTAAACATGTTTATTTCTGTTTTTTAACATGGGGGTCTATGGGGATTGACTCGCTCTCAGAGCCAGCCTCAAGTGGCCATTCGATGAACTGCAGTTTTTGGCACTTCCATGTTGGCTTCATTTTGCAGCTCCGTAGGTTGCTGCTTGTACTTTCCCAGCATGTCTGGCTCATTTATCCTACAGCTGCTCCGTTTGCAAACCTCTCATCTCATCAAGGTGAAACCAAGTATGCTGTGCATTCCTCTGTTGTTACATTTGGCAGTGGTACACAAAGACAGTTCAAGTTATTCCTGTTTACATTTAAACTTTTGTGCTTTTGAAAGACATTTTGAAAATACATTTGTGAAGTGTAGAAATTACTGTAATATGGCAGCTTTTAATTTTCCTTATGCTTAAAGTTCTCAATACTTGCAGTAGGGCTGGGCGACATCAATATAAAAGATATATCGATATATTTTTAAATGTGATATGGAAGTAGACCATATCGGATATATCGATACAGTTAAAACATTTTTTCTTTCTTTAAATATGACAAACCCTAGGGCAGCATTTATATATATTTCTTTTGTAATGTTCATTATACTTTTCTCATAAAAATATCGTTATTTCAGAAAAAGATTGGCCTATTTTATTTCATAGGTTATTTTTATTTAAGATATTATTTTTTATTTAAATGTGCACTTTATGGAACTTTGATTTAAAAAAAAAGTACTCCTGTTGTTATACAGTATTTATGTTCATTTAAATAAACAATTTCAATAAAACTACTTGTGTAAGTACATGAACATTTGCTCTCACTTTGAAATAAAAGTATCAGGATATATATATATATATATATATATATATATATATATATATATATATATATCAATATTCAGCCTAAATATATCTGGATATGACTTTTGGTCCATATCGCCCAGCCCTACCTTGCAGTATGCAGCCGTTCTTGTCAGGTGTCATATTTTACATTTTAATGTCTTACTGGCATCTCATGTTTTATTGGGTCATGGAAATAAAAAAACGGTGGGAATTATAATTGCAGTTTCATAATGCTTTGCTATTGTGGAGTGCTTCAGTGGATGTTGTTCAGGAGACCTTTCACACACTTACCTGACCTTTAAATGTTCAGCTCTGGTACAAAATGTTGCACTCTATAAGACATTGGTGTAACTTTAGTGTTGATAATCCGAGGTTATACTGGTTCCCACAGGTTTGTAGTAATCTTTCTTCCTGTTTGCAGTAAGGTGGACAGATATGTGCTGTTCTCACATTTCAATTCGTCCAACCCTACACATACATAGCTCAGATTGTCTATCAAAGCTGCACTTGCCAGATATGTTTTGTTCCTATGGTTTGGGTCCCTTTGTTAGTAAAACAATGCAGTGCTGGCTCATTGTCTTTGTCCATTGTATAAAAACTACTTGCGTACCAAGTTACTCTTGAATAGTCACAGGGTGTTAATGTTATCTGGGAAAGCAAAGCCCTTTCTTTTAAGTGAAACGTGGTTGCACTTCAGAACAACAACAGTATGGATGTGGTGCGTGCTTCTCATGGGTTTTGTTCCTCTGATGCACATGAGGTTTCCAATGACATCACAACAGAAAAAATGTTAACCCTTTGGAGTTTGGGGCTATTTTGTTGGTTTTTGACTCTTTTTTTATTCTGCCTGTATATACAACTTAAATAAAGATTACCATGCCATGCTGGTATCATCTTTTTCAGCACAAGCTCACCTAATTATTATTTTGTCATTTTGACTTACTGGATCAACATTTTGAAACACAAAAAACACACAAACACACACAAAAAAATACAGAAACACATGGTAAATGGTAAATGGAGTGCACTATAGCGCTTTTATCCAAAGCGCTTTACACTACAAAAAATACATAAAACACATAAAAACACACAGAACACACATTAAAACAACAAAAAAAAATTACAAAAAACACACGATAAACACAAAAAATAACCAAAAACTGAAAAAATTACAAAAATCACAGATAAAAACCCACAAAAAATACCCCAAAATCACACAAAAAACAGTTAACACAAAAGATTGCATTAAAAATGTTGAAACACACACTGCAAAATTTGAAAAATCTCTGCAAAAAGAGTAAAATCATGTTACACTTGGTCGTGGTGATTTTTACCTTTGCTGAAAAAGAGTTGACGCGCTAAATTGGACATGGAAACTTGTGGAAAAGCCAGAACTTTAGAAGGAAGCTGAAAGCAGGGCTCCATGATGCTTCGTTTTTACGTCATGACATCATGAAGAAGTCGTGCTCCGGTGCTTTCGTGGCCTTCAGAGGGTTTGTGGTGTAAATTTACTACCTTTCTGAGTGAGAAAAGTGGATGCAAATTTACAAGATTAAAGTGCTAAAAAAAAAAAAGTTTGTCAGATTTATGAGACAAAAGTGGGGAAAAAAATAACTTTTTTTCTCTCACAGATTCACCACTTTAACTCTCATAAATATACACATTTTTTCTCGTAGATTTGACATTTAATCTCGTAAACTTTTTTCTCAAAATATTAACCCCCTGCCCCGGGTCTGTATGTTTTTTTTTTTTTCACATTCTGTATTTCAATGAGTGCCCTATTGAGGGTTAATAGCGTTATTTGCCACAATAAAAGCAGAATTTTCAGTCTGTTTCCGGAAGGCCTTTACATGATGAGAGTAGCAGTGTCTTTTTGGATGCATGAAGATAATATGACACTGATCCCATGTGGGAAATTGTCTTTCCAATTGCAGGCTGAATGCAGCCAGAGATGTTCAGCAGGGCAGAAGATGTGATCCCTCTGTGTGGAGTGTTTAGGTTTTAGAGAAACACAAAAGTAAAAAGAAATCAGAAATTGCATGCCTGAGCAAGAGCCCATTTTGCACAACGTGTTGATTTAGTAGCAGAGATGATGGTTGGCTGCTGAGTGTGCTAACATTTATCAACTCCACAGCTGTCCTCCCTACCCGCTGTTACAGTACACTACAGTAAAATAAATGACTCTGTCACAATGAACTCTTTGTTGGGAGGATCTGCTCCTTCTCTGTCTCGCTTCAGTCCGTTTGTAACAGCTTCCATTCTACAGTATGTGTGTTCAACATGTGATTAGGCCAATATGTATTCAATTGTGATACATGTAATGAAGGTCACCTCAGGTTCCTTCTTAACAACTGTCAAACTCAAAGATTTTCCACATTAGCAATAGTAGATATTAATCTTTATATTGAAAAACAATATATAGACTTACACAAAAAATCCCTCTCAATCATTAGTTGTGTGTGAAGTGTGTGTTGTTGTCTCTATCTGCAGAGACACTGCACCTGACCTGACTTTGTCAGTCCTGATAAAAACAACCAATACCTGGGTTTTGGTAGAAACAGAATACCGATCAATTACTAGTGATTAATTATTATCTGTTTTTATGTGTATGGTAACATGAGGTTTGATTTAAAAATGACTTTCCTAACCTTGTAAATATGACAAGTAAATAGATTTAAATTGTTATTTACTCCTATAATAATAAATCATGTATCAGCAATTTGGTTAAAAAAGTCTTCAAAATTAACAGGATTTACTATTTAAGTGCAAACCTTTTAAATAAAAGGGGAAAAAATGGTCAAAACTTGAACAGTAATTAAAATTCCAGTATATAATGTATATTGTATATAAACATAGAATTGGGACTACACAGTGGTGATTAGCACTCTTGCCTCACAGCAAGATGGTCTCCGGTTTGACTCCAGCCTGCCGCTCTTCTGTGTGGAGTTTGCATGTTCTCTCCGTGTCAGCGCAGGTTCTCATCGGGTACTCCGGCTTCCTCCCACAGTCCAGAAACATGCACTTAGGTTTAATTGGTGACTCTAAATTGCCCATAGGTGTGAATGAGAGCGTGATTGTCTGTCTCTATAGTCGTGTTTCGACTAGGTGGGGAAAGTGGCCACCGGGAAAGTCTCAGGCCACACCCTCTCAAAAGTCCACTCACTCTCCAAGTCTCCACTACAAGTTAGCCCCCAGAGGGATTTAGAGACTCTGGAGGTGACGTCACTAACTGTGCACAACGTCAGCAGCTGAAAGCAGCATGGCTAATTATGCACAAAGTCTCCGCTGACCATAAACATAGTGATTGTGAATTAACGGCATCGCTAACTGTGCACAGTGTCCGGTGCTTGTTGTAAACAGAGATCGCTATGTGAACACCTCCTGTAGCAGCAGCACATACACACTGTACTGCTACAGAGCTAACTGTAGCTAACTGCCGATAATGCTCTGCGTTTTCTTGAAAAATAGTAACTAAGGGGGTCTGAAAAGTACTAAATTGGGAACACTGCTTTGCCGGCTTTTACAAATGGCGTGTGTTGTTGTCGTGTAGAGTACTACATCACAACCCGCTTAGTGATCTATCCAATCAGTAACCAGGCTGTTTTCAGGGGAGAAAAAAGACCCTGCTCTTCTACAGGGACTAAAAAAGTCCTGACAAAAGCCGGCTCCAGACCGCTCGTATTCAAATTAAGGGCGTTTCGGCAAGTGAGACCTGCCTCATTCTGGATATTGTCCGGGTATTACCCTGTAGTATGTGTCCTGTGATAGTCTGGCGACCTGTCCAGGGTGTACCCCGCCTCTCATCCAATGTCAGCTGGGATCAACTCCAGCCTCCCGCGACCCAAGTGTGGATAAGTGTATAAAGAAAAGGATAATGAGTTAATGAATGAACATAGAATTAACTGTAATGAGATCACACATCTGGCTTGAATGTTATCACACCACTGAATGGGCATTAGCACCCTGATTGTATGTCTTTTTGTTAGGCCGTGTGTGTGTGTGTGTTTGAATGTAAATATGAATATAATTGTAATCAAATTACCATGTTTATATTTAGTAATGGTTGAAGGAATTTTGAATTATTTTAGAAGAGGTTGACATAACATTCACAGTGTACAACAGTAAAATAGACAACATTTATATTTCAGAAAGTTATTAATTCTAAAATGTATAGAGGTCTACAAAGTCTGATCTAATGTATGCGCACAAAAGAGAAAAAAAGTGTCTGTGTGTGTGTGTCTGTATGTGTGTGTTTGTGTTTGTGTGTCTATGTGTGTGTGTCTGTGTGAGTTAAAATCTTGGTATTTACACCAAAGCATTAAGAAATGACTCCCAAAACACAAAATCTGACCCAGTCCCAGTTTGTGATGAATGTGCTGCTAATACTCCGGTATTGAGGCCTTGAACTGATAATTCTTGGCTAGCTCGAGGCAAAGCATCACTGATGTAAGGCTCCCTACATCAGTTAAACCAGTAAAACACTGAACAGTGCTTGTCAAATACTTTCCTTCTATCCCAAGTGCATTTCTGGGATTAAGTTATGTGGCTGAGCTTCTCTCAGAATCATATTTGTTCCTCATAATCCACCCAAGCAAGTCTGGATTTGGACCATGGCAGACAGACATGGGGCGTGACAACATTTGAACATTTAAAGACTTTTTTCCCCTGTTAAATACTCAGGGTCAGTGTGGGGTTTGTAATGGCTTCCAGAGATGGCCATTTTTCTTTTTTTTGCTGTGTCTTTATTCTTCAGGATTGTCAGTGTGTTATATATAGCAGTGGTATTGTGGTTTCGCTTTTGCAGTTTTTCAGTTTTCATTTTTCATTTCATAATTACCATGGGAACTTAACAATTATCTCTTTGCTTCTGCTTTCCTGTCTTGTCTTTTGGGAGCATCACTAAAACTTGCAATCTTTTCCTTCCTAATAACCTCAGAAGGAAGGAAAATACCACACAGTTATTCCACTCATGATTTGGACCATTTTGCCTGGTGAACCACATTGGAGTTCAGTACAACAAAGCCGTGCATGAAGGCATTTAACCACAGACCCAAGGACAGCTCAGTTTTGGAGGAAAAGAAACATAAGGGAAATAGAGTGAGAACATACCAAAGACAAAAGAGTGAGGAGGTTCTTTCTGGACGTGGTGAAGGAGGAAGGATTCTTTTCCTCCTGTCTGTCTGAGGCACAACAGGAATGAATGCATGAGAAATACACTGTAAAAAATGTCTGTAGATTTTACGGTGAAAAACTGCTAAAACATGACAAAAAACGTAAAATGATAAATGGGTTAATTCACTTTCAGTAACAATGAAACACCATAAATATATTTATCAGCCAAGACAGTATTTTTTTTACATTTTCTTTTCATTACGTAAACATGTAAAATACACTGGCTCCTTTTTTGTAACAAAAATATAGTGTAATGTATATACAAGCATCACTGTAATTTTTGCATTTATTTTTTGTAAAAATACTTTTTCTCACTGTTAAATGTACTAAACACCATATCTCTTAACAGAAATGTACTGTAATATTTAATGGTAAAATCTTTAATTTATGCAGCATTTATGAAGTATTTTCTTGTCAATTATATGGGAGAACAGCATTTCTTTTGATGGAAAAACTTTTTATTTATACCAGGGGTGGTCAACCTGTGGCTCCAGAGCCTCATGTGGCTCTTTAGGCTGCCTGCAGGGGCTCCCCGTGGCTGAGACAAAAAAAAAAAAGTATACTTTTACATAAAAATTTTCATTTATCAATGGTGTAGAGCAAAAACTATTTGTATTCTTCAATTGTAAAATTGTATAGCATTTTTACAGCATATTAAAAAAGTTTTGACATTTAAATCAACTAAAATGTGCTTCATAGCTTATGAAAGTCTCCGGCCCGGCGCCTTTACCTTTAAGTTTTGTCAACTTTGAGTTTAGTTTTGCGTTCCCCTAGATAGACTAGTTTTCAAAATCATATTAATAAATGATCCATATGACTATTGATAATGTTGGTAGGCTAATTTAGACTTATTAGGGTGTTTAATTTTAATTTTAGGCTCAATATAAGGTTTGCAGCTCAATTCCGCGATTTTCTCTCATTTTTTTGGCCAATAGTGGCTCTTTAGTTGGTAAAGGTTGCCCACCCCTGATTTATACAATAAAAAATGTAATAAATTGGCAATCTTAAACGTGAAATCAACAGTGCTAATATCTTTTTGCCGTAATATTTTTAAAAAATCTACAGTATTTATTATGGTAAAGTTCACACACACACACACACACACACACACACAAAGACGCTTCTTGCTTTTTTAGATAGATACAGCAGTTAATCATAGATTGAGAAGAGCATTTTTACCAGGCTCATATTTGAATGATTACAATTTGTACAACGACTGAGTTGATGCAGGATTTTATACACTACATGCTGTACCTGAGTGCATTTTGTATGCATGGATGATATTCATATGCTAATGCAAAAAGGAGATAACAGGCTTTGAACCGAACGGAGAAGGGCGGAGGAGCGTTGTCACCTCTTATGCATTAAGATGTCACTATGACCTGATCTAAGACACTGTCGCTAAGACACCTCTTTCATCACACTTCTCTCTTCTGCTCCCACATAGAAAAAGGTATGAGCCATGTGCTTACTTTGCAGGGCATCCAGCAGGGGATTAAAATATTTCATAACTTCTATCATGATGTCAATCCATAACCATGTCAGAGCCGCTGTGTGCCAGCTGACTGGATCATTATATGAACCATGTGGTGATTAGATCAGCTGATTCCTGAGGAGACACAAGCTGCTAATTCCTTTGGCCAGTGCTAACATGTTGTATGGCTTTACTTACATAAGGCTTCAAATCCTAAATCTATATGGTGAAAATAAATCTCATTACAGAGCTAATACTTTCCCTGTGTTTTTTCTTGCAGGACTCCAGCTACTGGGTCCTGGTCCACAGGTTGGAACATGGAGATGGAGGCATTTTGGACCTGGATGACATGCTGTGTGATGTGGTGGATGACAAAGACAGGGTGAGTCAAAGTTTGCCATCTCTTCTCTTTTCCATTTTCATTTTCCTTGTGCAGAAATAGCTTTGGTTTGTATCTGCACTCTGAAAATCTTTGGCAGCACTACAGAGAGTTTAACCAACATGTGCTTATGATTACACCTGTCTGCTGTCTCATCATTACTAAAACATTACCAGTAAACCACTGCACACCACCATGTACTACACTGTAAAAAAACAACCTGTTGTTTGTACGGGGAAAAAAACGGCAACTGTGGTTGCCAGAACTTTACCGTAATAAATACGTTGCAACTTTTTTTTAATATTATGGTAAAATGATATTGGCACTGTTGATTTCATGTTTAAGATTGCTATTTTATTCCATATTTTACCGTGAAAAAGAAACACTGTTCTGCCATATAATTGACAAGAAAATACTTTATAAATGCTGCATGAACTAAAGATTTTACCATTAAATATTACAGTATATTTTTGTTAGAGATTTGGTGTTTAGTACATTTAACGGTGAGAAAAAGTATTTTTACAAAAAAAATAAATGCAAACATTACAGTTGTGGCTTGTATATATATTACATAAAATACATATTACAGTGTATTTTAAAGTGGATTAATGAATTTTTCAAAAAGAAAATGTAAAAAATACTGTTTTTGGCTCACTGATACTGAAATTGAATTAACAAATTTATCATTTTATGGTCTTTTACTGTCGTGGTTTAGCAGTTTTTCACCGTAAAATCCACAGACATTTTTTTTTTTTTTACAGTGTATGCTTACTAATTCCCACCTACATGCAGTCCTTTATTGCCTTGATACATGTGGAGGGTTGAATGATACAGTGTAGTCCTCTGTGTTGCATTCAGGGGCTCCACTTTGATGTGTGTGTGTCTGGGTGTGTGTATTACTATATTTTCCGGTGAAAGAGTGTGTGGACAAAATTTGTGTCAGAGGCAGCATGATATCACACTACCCACCCACTAGACCACCTGTGAATGATTACCCACAACCCCACTGCATCCTTCTCATGGGAACAGTGACTACACCTGAGTCACTAGCTGCTTGGCTTTAATGTTGGGCCAGTGAGTGAGAAATAACCTCTCTTTGTGTCTGTGTGAGCAGGAAATGGTTTAGATTATTTTTAACCAGTGTTCAGTTTAGCAGTTGGGTGATTTTCATGAACATGTTACAGCTCATAGCAAAAATCCAAGAGCATTGAATACATATTTTCTTTGACCCTTTATAACATGTACAATCTAAAGTCACTGTTTAATATGAATTTATAATCTATTTTAAAAAATGTAAGGTATTTTCTGACATTTTTAGAGACACCGTGAGCAAAATGTATTACCGTAGCACATTTTTTAATAAAAAACAAACAATGAAAGTTTTTTTTATTTTATTTGGTAAGCAAATATGCTCAAGAGTAGCTGGTATCACCGAAATGTATTTTATTAAAATATACACATATTTTAATGCAAACAATTCTATCATTACCGTAACATCTAACCATTTTTTCATTCAGATTTTGTTCTTTATACATTGTTAAAAACATTATGTTTGATTATATTCTGTTAAATTATACAATTTTAAACAAAATAATATTTATTTTTATAAAGTTTATTAAATATTTATTGTATATAAGTGTGGGGGAACCATGACATTTTTTTAATATATACACAATACGGTAATGAATTTGTGAATCAAACATATGTTTAAAAATATAGAAAATATTATTTTAATACCAAACAATGAATTGTGCCTCATTATGGCTATATTTTTCATTCATATAAAAGTGAAATATATTTAGTTTAATAAAGTATGTCCTTAAAATCTTCAAACATAACTTAGACTGGCTTTATGACAATCACCCAGTTGTGCTGTAACCGGCCAAATGTTTGTATTACAATAATGATATGTGTCGGCTATAACTCACCATAGTGAATCCTGGTGTTGTGATGACATGGATGATTGATCAGGTTCATCATCATGACTGCAGAGATACATACCTATGTATAAAGCCAACATGATAATATATTCCTCTAAATGGTGATGAAACATGTGAGTTTCAGTTGAAAGTGATATCTTTGATTCCTATCTGTTAGTGTTAGTTTCTCAGGGTGTCTGATGTCTTGGAGCCACTGTTATCTTTTGAAATCTGAAAGTATATCCTCGAGAACTGTGTGTGTTGTGCTGCTGTGTCATTTTGAGAAATATATTTCCCATGTTGGATATGTAGCGTTTAAAGCTCAGCGAGCTGTCAATTGATCTGAATAGTTGGTGTGTTTGATACACAGGTGCCTTTTGGTTTGCTGTGTGCATTTGTACATGAATGTGAAACAGCATTTATGAGAGAGAGGATGAACATGTGTGCATGTGCATCTACTTAGCTTATAATGACTATGTGGTAGGTGCCATGGTTACGTATCAGGTGGGATCAGAGGTGGGAACAGCTGCTTTGCACCTGCTGTCTAAAAAACCTCTCCTCTCCTCTCCTCTCCTCTCCTCTCCTCTCTGAATATCTGCTCCCCCTGGTGGCTTTGTGTGCTCTTTACATCCCATTGACGACAGAATCCTGAACATAACATTATAGCCTAACAACTTACAGTTTTTCTCAATTGCTAAAACACATTTTTTGAATCCTCCTGTCCTTTGCTCAGAATTCTCTACACAAAACTCTTTTCTCACACTACATTCACAAAACCTCTGATTCTTTTAGCAAAACCATCCCATTGCCTCAAAATAGTTTTACCTGTTCTCAAAACCAAACAATGTTGTCACATCTTGAACTAATAATAAAACACAAAATAGAAAAACTGCTGAGCAAGTCATTACACACTACACCAAAAAATTGAAAACACAATGTTCAAGGCATCATGGAGAAATGTTTATTGGTCACATGCATTTTGCATCTCAAAAGTAAAAAAAATAAAATAAAAAAATATTGCACAGCTCAGTGGATTCAGCATTTACTCTGCACTGAAACATAGCTCCTGTGAAAAGTCAAGTAAAAGTAAATCATCCTGAAATTGACAAATACAAATGAAAGTGTACAGCCTACAATGTACTGTAAAAGGTTAAAGTTTTTCTCAATTGCTAAAACACTAAACCCTATTGTTTGAACCAAATGCTCAGTTGCCTGAACCCACTGATTGAATCAATCACTCTTTTGGCAAAACCATAAGCACTTTTCACCTGTTTAGACACAACTTGCCAACACATTTTCATTGTGATGCACCCGTGCTGCATAATGGTGAGCACAGGTGACAAAAGTCAAACACAATTAAAGCACAAGTGTCACCACTTGAACACAACAACTCAAAATTGATCACACTTGATCACGCCGGACAAAGGGTACAACCAAACATCAGTAGATTCACTGTGTCCACCATAATCCGAAGATTCAGAGAACAGGTAATTACATTTTTTGACATCATAGTACAGTATGTAAATGTTGACAATTACTGTATGGCATACTATATACTGTACCACAGTATACTGTAAGTAAATATATGTGTCAGTACATCACTGTACCAATGTACTGTAGTATTGTAATGGAGGGTTGGTCTAACTGTTTGTAGGCCTAGTATTTCATGTATATTTTTTGCAACATGCATTTAGCCTGCAGTGAACAATGAACATGTATTTCTCCAGCTTCATGTCCTGAGCATTGTGTTTTCTATTTTTCTATGTAGTGTTTAGTGACTGCTCAGTAGTGTTTTTAATTTTGATTGACTCGGGGCACGATTTGACAACATAGTTCAGTTTTGAGCACAGATTGAACTGTTTGGAGGTGAAAGTTTGGTTTTGCAAGAAGAGTCTGAGGTTTTGTGAGTGTAGCTTGAAAATTGGGATTTGTGTTCACAGTTTAGAGAAAAGGAGAGCAGCTTTCAAGAAATGTGTCTTAGCAATCGAGAAAAACTGTAAAAAAAACTGTAAAAAAAACAGGTCTTTGGTCTGCCTCCCTCATGGTCATGCCATGCACCAGTACATGGTCAATGACGGTAGCTCAAATTTCGTCAAAAATTGCCACTCTTTGTCTTCCTCTCCCTCCTCTTACATGCACTCGTCCTCTGTGTCTTCGATCCATTTTTGTCACGAGCTTGCAGAATCAACCTGCTGCACTCTGAACTGGTTTATATTGGTTGTAATGTTGTCTTTACATGAAGAGAAACAAGTGTGATCAATTTTGAATCGTTGTGTTCAATGGATGACACGTGTTTCATTTGTGTTCATGTTTTGTCACTTGTTGTCTTATTGCATGATAATTGTGTTTAGAGTTTTGCAAACGGAATGACTGAGATCTGCAAATAGTGTTTTACTAGATGAAGATAGTTTATGGTTTTGTCAAAAGGATGTTCAATTCGGGGAATGAGTTTAGACAACTGAGCAATTAATTCACACAACAGGAATTAGTGTTTCAGCAATTGAGAAAAACTGTAACATGCACAATCACAGCTGTTTTTTGATTATATGTTACTCCCAACAGTATAGTTTTACAATGATATTCTAAAGCGTATCTTACAACTTACAACTTACAACTCCACAGTGCACCATACGTGTATCATACTGTCAAATACTTGACAACATCAGTCAGCCTACAACACAAACTGTGATAGTACAGTCACAAGACTGACGTACTGTACTGAAGTGCATAGCTCAGCTGGAAATGGGCCAGAGAGAAACCTAACTTTACACCAGTGGAACAGCCCTCTGTGTGTCTGTCTGTGTGTATACACACACGATTTTATCTGTGTGGGTGTAGAGTTGTTAGTAGTAGATCCAGTCTGTCCAGTTCCTTCTATCAGCTACTGCCTCTGTCCCTGTTTTACTCTCTAACAGGCAGGAACACAGACCTGTTCATTTTAACCCATTAATGACAACGCCGCTCTTATTATTATGGATATTGTAATTCAATACTGTGCTTCCAAGCCTGGCTAGAGATTGTTCACCTGCTTTTGAAAATCAAATTATACATGTTACTGGTCACCGGCTTTTGAAAGTTATATGAATAAACGTCTTGTCTCTCGTATGTTATTTTAACATAATTTGATGTTCTTTTTTTTAAACCTGGAATTGGCTTTGTTTTTCAGATTTTGTATTGGGATTGTGTTTATGCACTTTTTGTGTTATTATTCTGTGTGTCCTGAGATTCATTGCCAGCAGTGAGCCCGGTAGTAACACTTTCAACCACATTCTGAATCGCAGCTGTGTTAAAGTTTACATATAAACTTCAAAATAAGGGTCCCTTCAGTTGTATTCAAGGTACAGCATCTGTCTACTCGGAAATCATTGTTGTTTGCATTGCTTGCTGTTGATTTAGCAGCAGAGTGGAATGTTTTAGTAGTAGAGTTCTTGATGAGTCACATATTATCAGTTTCAGTCTCTTACATGCGAGGTATGACACCGTTTCATGGGATGGACTAAATGCAGTCCTTAAAAACCACTGACCCTGACGTGATTTGAACACGCAACCTTCTGATCTGGAGTCAGACGCGCTACCGTTGCGCCACAAGGTCCTACACATGGCCTCGGATCTAACCTTGGTATGACATAGTTTACACTGTAGAACTATTCTTAGTGTTTGAAGCTCCCTGCCTTTCCTCCTGCTGTCTGCATCCTTAAAAAAAGTGTGGCACATTGTACAGCTTAGGCCCCTTGGTCCCTGAGAAACACAAAGCCTGCACACTGAACAAACACTGTTGTTGTTGTCATTGTTGCTTTTCCAGCTCGGAGCCAGAAGCCTATAATTGGCATACTTTTTAAAATTTAATTTCACTTAGATCAGATAGTTTGAATGTTATTTAGATTACTTACATTTAGGGCTGGGCGATATAGCAATAGAAAAAAATATATCGGATATATTTTTCAATGTGATATGGAATTAGATCATATCGCATATATCGATATAGTTCCTTTTTTTCTTTCTTTATATATAAATGCTGCCCTTACTAGCATTTGTCATATTTAGTTCTTTTGTAATGTTTCTTATCCTTTTCTCATATAAATATATTTATTTCAGAAAAAGATTGGCCTATTTTATTCCATAGGCTTTTTTTATTTAAGATATTTTTTATTTAAATGTGCACTTTATGGAGCTTTGATTTGTAAAAAAAAAAAAAAAGGTTCTCCTGGCTCTCACATGTCATATTTGGCTTTGACTGAACATTTGCTCTCACTTTGCGATAAAAATATCAGGATATATATCGCATATCGATATCCAGCCTAAATATATCGGGATATGACTTTTGGTCAATATCGCCCAGCCCTACTTAAATTGTTTAAGTTTAAAGAATAAATTTAACCACAACAAGCTGAAGCGATACAGTGAACCCCATAAGTATAGTAATATCAATGGAGATATCATTATAACTGCATCAGTTGGTTTTATTCAAAGTTTTTAAGTTATGCTATCAGTAATTTATTGTTGTTTACATTTCTTGCTGCTAATTTGAAAGTATTCCTGAGGTTTCTGTAACAGAGTAACTGATGCGCCACATTTGATCAGTTTCATTGCGTTACATGTGATCTATGAAGTCTTGTTTAGTGTCTTCACACAGTGGAGTGAGAGCACATTTCATGGGATACATCAGTGGAGTGAGATGTCAAAATCCTTGACCCCGACGTGATTTGAACACGCAACCTTCTGATCTGGAGTCAGACGCGCTACCGTTGCGCCACGAGGTCTTACACATCATTTTTATCTCTACCTTTGTGAGTTTCCTCTCTCCTGCTCACTTCAAAAAATAACATGGCACATTTATACAGTTCAGCTGGTCTCCACTCCCTGAGAAACACAGAATCTGCACACAAGAACAAACACAGTTATGATGTGTCATATTGTTGTTTTTGCAGCTATAGGCAAAACTTGTATTTTTGCAGTTTCTTAGTTGTTGAAGTGACTTTCACTGAGATCACCCTTCCTTTGTACCAGTTAGGTTGGTCAGTAGTTACTTTGAATGTATTTAGATTGGTTGGTTGGGATCAATGCTGGTAAACTGCTATACTGGACCATGCAATTGATTCACAGTGTAATTTAAAAAACAAACAAACACATGAAATATGCATTATGGGATAGACACACATTTAATTTGTTTTCTTTCTTTCTTTCTTTCTTTCTTTCTTTCTTTCTTTCTTTCCCCCCTGAAATTGCCTGTTTTTGCCATAGTTGTATGTTGTTAGTTGTAGTTTTTCTTCCTATTTTTATGTCAGTTTTATGTCAATTCTGTGTGTCACTTAGATTTGTTGCCTGGTGGTAACACTTTCAACCACATTCTGAATCTCAGTGGTATTTTACTGCCCTGCAAAGCCAAACTGCAGTAACTACATTTTTGGTCGAAATTGAGTTATAACTAAAAATTAACTTGTTGAGGTCTGTTTTATCTTGTGACATAGTTTTAGATTTCAATTTAGCTTGATATTAGAGAATTAATGATATTAAAAATTGCAGTAACTACAAAATTCAACTCAAAACCAAAGCAAACTGCAGTAAGTTAATTTACAGCTTATAACAAAATCAGTTTTAAAACGTTTATTCACTGAAAACAAAATATTAAAGCTGAAAGAAGACAACAACATTATAGTTGCTATACACTTTTTGAATTACTATTACAAACTTTTTTCAGCGATGCAAAACCAGAGTGCAGTAACTACATTTTTGGGTTCAAAGGTCAAATAAATTGTCATGATTTTTGAGCTTATAAATGACATCATCAATACATGTAGAAATTAGTGTGATATCACTTACCTACCTATAACCCACTTTGCTGGCCACTTAAAAAACTTTTATAACATTGAAGCAGTTTTTCTCAGTTTTGCTTGTTACTTGCTTGTTAGACTTTGTAGGGCAGCACAGTTTCCATAGAACTTAACATTGTATCAATAAATATCTCTTAACACTACACATCAATTTTATTCAAAGCTTTCAACTAACGTTGTCAATACTTGTTATTGTAATTTTTGCTGATGATTTGATAACATAGTTGAATGTTATTGTAGCAGACTAACTGATTAGCCACAGGCTTAATTTTTTATGACGTTTAATGTCTTCACAGTGGAGTGAAACAGTCCTCAAAATCTTTGACCCTGACGTGATTTGAACACGCAACCTTCTGATCTGGAGTCAGACGCGCTACCGTTGTGCCACAAGGTCCTACACATGACCTTCACCACTAACCTGAATTGACATGACATTGTTTACATTCTAGAAATAGAAGTCTTTGCAGCTCGCTGCCTTTCCTCCTGTCTGCTCCTTGAATATTTCTACAGCTCAGGTCGATGCTGTTAAACTGCTATATAAGACCATTAAATTGATTCAGATTGTAATTTAAAAATGAAAAATAAATGTATTGTGTATTTCATATATATATTACTTGCCTGTTCCTATGGTTATTCTCAATTGAATCAATGAAATCAAAATTATTTCATTTATGATGATGTCAAGAGATCTGAGCTTCCTTCTGCCCCTTTTTGTAGAGAGCGTCTGTGTTTAGGGACCAGTCCAACTTATTATCCAGGTATACACCTAGATACTTAGAACTTGGCACCACCTCCATGTCCACCCCACAGGTATTCACTGGCTGAAGGGGGCTTGAACCTGCAGAAATCTCTGATCATTTCCTTAGTCTTTGAGGTGTTCAGTAGGAGATAGTTCTTGTGACTCCAGTCACTGAAGGCTTTTATCAGATCCCTATATTCAGATTCCTGTCCATTCCTGATACACGCCACAATAGCAGTGTCGTCCGAGTACTTCTGGATGTGGCAAGACTCAGAGTTGTATTTGACGTCTGCTGTGTACAGTGTGAACAGGAATGGAGCCAGAACAGTACCTTGTGGAGCCCCTGTGCTGCTCATTAATGTCCCAGAAACACAGTTCCCCAACCTGACATACTGTGGTCTTCCTGTCAGGTAATCTGTGATCCAGGAGATGAAGGAAAGATCCACTCCCATCTCTGCGAGCTTGTTTTTGAGTATGTTGGGTTGGATGGTGTTGTATGCGCTTGAAAAATCAAAGAACATGATTCTCACATAAGCACCAGTTTCCTCCAGATGATTCTCAGTTATGCTCTTTCTTTTTATTTCAAGGGACAAAAACACTTTCTAAATTTCTTGCACCTCCTTTAACAGTACACAAGAAAAACTAAAAATTAAAACTCCTTACTATATATATACAGATTGCTGAGGTCCATTGTTGATAAAAGTGTAAAGTAATAATTTCACATCTACTGTGTGTCACTGCAGTGACATGGTGAGAACAGAGCAAGTTTCAGTTGGGAGTACCCAAGCCTTGTATTTTTTTTGTGTGTGTGTGTGTGTGTGTTTGCACGAGTGCGTGGCGTATGTGAGAAGTTTGGCTCAGGTTCAGCAGTCAGATTATCATGTGATTCATATGCAGTCATAGAGCTGCATGCTGCAGCCTGTCTGTCTCTGCTCCACAGATCTCCACAGTTATGATCTAACTGTCATTGCACATTCATGAGAGATATGACAGTATATGTGTGGAAAAAAGTTAGTTTTAGCTTTGGGTTTTTGCTAAATAAATGTCCCTCTTGCTGTAGCATATTTTACAGATTACAGAGTTTATGTAGATTTAACTGTTTCACTGAGCAGGCCAAGATGAGAGCAAGACATGACCCTTTAGTTTCATCTTGTCAGTCCACAATGTCCAAATATTACCTGTAGTATTATATCTGTTTGTGATGCATAAAGTCTAGTGTGTTTGAGTAATAGTCAATACACTTTGAATGGCTCGCTGATGTTTACTGTCAGTTGCCACACTAGCTTTGTGGTGCACTGCTGCCCCCAATTGGACTGAAGTATGAAGCAGTTGTTTGGCAGAAGAAAAGCATTTTATTATTGTTTATATGCAACTTAATTTTTTTGAATGTATTTATTTTATTTGAACATGTAAAAGTCGACAAAAACACTAAAAATAAGATAAAAATAAAAATGAAATGAAAAGAAATATACAAGGAAAGAAAAAAAAAGAGAAAAAAGAAAAAGAAAAGAAAACAAGAACAGGTCAAACCTGTACATGCAACAGCTCAGTTGTTCATTTCTCTTAACAGATTAAATTATATCATACATGTTCAAAAGGGAGTAGGAAGAAGTGCACACTTATAAATTCCTACCCCTTCTCCTCTGATTATTGTTATAATATTATTATTAATACTATTACTGATATTATTATAATTCATAGACTATCTTAATATCTACATATTTTCTCATTTCTTCATATTCATATACATACATACATACATACATACATGCATACATACATACATACATACATACATACATGCATACATGCATACATACATACATACATATATACATACATATATACATGCATACATACATGCATACATGCATACATACATACATACATGCATACATACATACATACATACATACATACATACATGCATACATGCATACATACATGCATACATGCATATATGCCTAATCTACATACCCAAATTAACCATACATATTTGTGATCATCATCCTTAGATCTGTAAGACCTCAAATGAGCTAAAGGACCAATGTGCATTACAATATAGTGTAATTGTCTGTGACCTCTTCTCTTGATTAAAAACTCAGCATGTCTCTAATGGTAAACAGAAAGCTTTGCTGAGGACTTTGTGTTGTGAAGGGAGAGTATCTGACTCCACATCAGAAGGTTGCATGTTCAAATTACATCAGGGTCAAAGCTTCTCAGGTGCAGAACAAGCAGGGAAGAAACAGTTCTTATAGAGTACACTTTGGTGTGTTGCAGATATCAGCACACTGTGTGAATAGCAACATTCCTTCTCTTTTATATTAAAAAGAACCACAGATTGAGTGATATTGCAACTAATTGTTAGGTTAATAAATAATATATAAATACTTAAATGCTTACAGTGTTGATACAATACAAAATAATCATTCTGTACCACAAAATACGAGGATACTATTAACCCTCTGGAGTCACCAAAAGCTCCAAATCATGACTTCTTCATGACATCTATACTAGAAAACAAAGCAGCGTGAAGCCCTACTGTAAATTTACCTCTAAAGTTCTGGCTGTAAACTCCATGAGGCCAGTTTCAGTTTGATGATGATGATATACCAAGTAAAACTGGAGACAAGCTCAAATATAGTTAGTATAACATTATAGAACTGGATGTAACCCTCTTATATGTTATATTTGCAACATATAAAATTCTTGATTGAGCATGATAGTTTTGAAAGTAAAAAATAGATTCAAAATCACATTTTATGTTGGACTAAAGGACTAAAGAAGACACAAAATAACTAAAAAGCAACACAAAATGACCAAAGAAAGACACAAAAAGACACGAAATGACTAAAAAGCAACACAAAATGACCAAAGAAAGACACAAAAAGACACAAAATAACTAAAAAAGACACAAAATGACCAAAGAAAGACACAAAAAGACACAAAATAACTAAAAAAGACACAAAATGACCAAAAAAAGACACAAAATGACAAAAAAGACACAAAATGACAACATAAACACAGACAAAGACAAAAAAGACACAAAGTAACTAAAAAAAGACGCAAAATGACTTACAAAGACACAAAATGACTAAAAAAATACACAAAATGACACAAAATTGTTATGCTAAACACACTAGACACAAATAAAATAGAGTCACACTAGAATAAAAACCAGAGTTGGATGACAGGATTTATCTTTTTTTTTTTTTTTGGTTCAAAATGTTGATCCAGTAAGTCTGTTATTATTAGGTCATATATGTGAGGTTGTGCTGAAAAAAAACAAAAACCAACATGGCATTTAAACATTTTTAAGTGGTGTATACAGGCAGGATGAAAAGGATTCAAAAATGGACAAAATAGCCCAAGACTCCATAGAGTTAAAAGACTGTGGGACGTAAATCACAACAGCAACACAATGGTAAAAATGGCATGATGGAAAGATTTTTAGCTGGTCTACATTCAGAACTTATGACAGCCACGATTCAATATTTGAACCTCAGTGATTTTTATTTCTTTGCATGGCCAAGTGAATCAAAGAGAAAATATACAAGTGTTTTTTAGAGGACAACTGTCTGTTTTGATATGGATGACTTTAAACACATTGCTGGTAATTTGGAATGAGACTATCAACAGGACTGAATGAGCCCCGAGCCAAATGACACAACCTCGTACAGTCAGTCAAGAGTGTCTTAGGAAGGAGGTGTAAACTTTCATCTCGCTCAAGAGCCTTAGGTTACACTTGTGAAAATTCATTCAGTGTGAAAAACTACCTCTGATAGCTATGAAATGGCAATGATACAGCATACAGCAGATGGCAATGTGGCAATTAAAATGACTCCTGGTTAGGAGATGGCCTTAGGTAAGTAACTCACAATATGGCTCTGCTGAAATGAGTTTATAAAGGAATGAAATGGGTGTGATATGGCCAATTAGATAAAATGAGATTAAACTTTAATGGTCATTGCGGGGAAATTGGGCTATTGCATTAGCATTTAAAATGGTATATAAAACTTCAAAACTGTTGTTGTTGCGTAAGACAAAATCATTGTCTCACAGAGGAATGAACTTGACTCCTGTAATTAAGTCCTTTGAATGTGTGGAATAAGGTGGGAGTTTCAGACCAATCTGTTAACCCTCTGGAGTCCATCTATTCATTGAAAATACACTAGTTTTATTTACAGTAATAACTTTATTTATATATGATATGTAGACAAGCTGAGAAAGCCAGTTGAAAGTGCAATCATAGGAGCTTTCACAGTGTGCCATTTATGTTTCTTGACCATTTTTAAAATGTGAATTTTCTTACTACAATGAAAACTATTATTATTTTTAATTTCCATGCAAATAGACTGTTTTGTAGTTTTATTATTTATTATTTTTTCTGCTGTTTTTGTGTGTATAAATGGTAAAAAAAAGAATAAAAAAAGAAGAAGGTACATTTCCATAGAAACCTGTGTCTTTTGTTTGTATTTTTGGTTCCTGGCAGCTTTATACTTTGTTAATTAAAATAAAATGAAAAATCTGACTGATAGCCAAGTTTGTGTGGAGAAAAAGGAGCCATGCATGTGATGGAAGGACAGACTGAAAGATGCTAAACAGAGACAGAAACGAATGCATAGGAAGTTGACAAATTTGAACCAAAATCTCCTGGACTTCAGAGGTTTAATAAGTGGAAGTCATTTATTTATATTCATATTGTTCATGTATCCAGTACAGAGAGAGGATAATGCACAAAATACAGCCCTCTTTAGTCAGACAAATGCAAATTAAATTCAGTGTGTAAACCTATAAATATGAGATTGCATGCAAGTTGCCATCTAGATATTTCATCTAAAAGGAGCTTTATGACAAAAAAGTGAAGGGGATTTGAGAACTGGGTCTCTTGCACTGCAAAAAAGGTGTGTCTAAAAATAAACAAATAAACAAATAATTTGCAGTGCACTCTGCTCGGGCCAGTTCATCGCTGCTTGCAGTTTGAATTTATCCTGTTTTAAGAGTTAATTTCTTATTTTAAGCATACAACATGCTTATTTCTAGATTTAACAATCTTAATTTAAGAAATCTTCAAGTGAAATTATCTGTCCATGCAGCAAGATCATTTCCCTCAGATTTAGTGTTTTTATCTTGTTTTTAGACACACCTTTTTTGCAGTGTGGTGTTTGTAGTCTGGATCTCCTTATTAACAGAGATGAGTCAAAGGAAGTCTGTCCTTTTAGCTTAATGAGTGCAGAGTGAGGGTTGAATCCTCACGGGTGATTAACGGTAAAAGCAGAAGCACCTGATTCAGCTGTTCAGGTGCCGTGTGTTTTACAGCACACTGAACCTGCAGCTTGACGGACACTGCAGTGACACTAGTGAACCACATAGAGGCAGTCAAGGCCAAGTTATAGCAGCCTGTCCTCTCAGACCACCATCTGCTGCACACAATCAAAATATTTTTGTTTTTGGGAATGGATAGCAGCTTCACAAAAACACTTTTTTCTTGAGAGAATAACAAAAAAAGCCCAAAATCAGAAATAAAGAAAAGGAAAGAGAATGGCTAATTGAACCTAACTGAACTATCCATGTCCTCTATGTGGCCTGTCTATAATGAGCGCCACATTCATGGCTCCTGTGGTTTAGCTCCTTGGACAATTGGCATTTTCTTGGCCCCTGAAGTTGGCATTGCCATGGCAACAGCGGTCGGGTGCCAAGTGGGCACCTGTGCCGGGTCGAGATCAAGCCGTGAGTGAAATTAGCCAAGGCTAAAGCAGGGTCCCAGCAGCTGCCCCCTGGTACCAGAACACTGCCGGGGGAAATCAAAGACTAATTACTCTGTTTGTCTGTGCTCTGTGTGTGTGTGTGTGTGTGTGTGTGTGTGAGAGAGAGAGAGAGAGAGTGAATGTAGCCTCTTTTGGCATAGATTGAAGACTATTGTGTCTGGTTGGCTGTCTCTTACCAACATCTCTCAGACAGTGTGATGGATTCAAGTCAAATATTGTGAACTCAGCATTTATTATTTATTCTATATTTTCTGTGCATATTTTCCAACTTAGATTCCTTGTGCCTTAGTTTTGAACATTTTAGTGGATCACTGGAGCCTCATTTGAGTTTTGCAGTTCAGTCTGATAAAGCTCTGTTTTGCGTAGGTGGAGGGGGAGAGACAGGACGACTGAGCATTTTTTAAAGAGCGCTATAGAAATCTGATCAGGTTGGACACACTGGAGGAGGTGGTGGAGAGATGACCTGTCAACATGTTCCAGAAATGATCTTGCTGCATGGACAGATAATTTCACTTGAAAAGATTTCTTAAATTAAGATATTAAATCTTGAAATAAGCATGTTGTACGCTTAAAATAAGAAATTAACTCTTAAAAGAAGATAAATGAAAGCTGCAAGCAGCGATGAATTGGCCCGAGCAGAGTGCACTGCAAATGATTTGTTTCTTACCAAGAAATGATAATTTATCTTGTTTTAAGAGTTCATTTCTTATTTTAAGAGTTCAACATGCTTATTTCTAGATTTGACAATCTTAATTTAAGAAATCTTGTCAAATCTGTCCATGATCATTTCCCTCAGATTTAATGTTTTTATCTTGTTTTTAGACAAACCTTTTGTGCAGTGTAATGTAGGACTTAATAGAAGTTGATCTGTAATTTATTTTAGTATAGTAGTATGTTAAGTATAGTTTAATGTTTAGTTGACTGCTCTTTCCTGGTCATTGCAACAATGTAATGTATTGATTACTTAAATTATCTCCTCTCCATTGGCTATGTTGAGTGCTTTAACTCGGGTGCTGCCCTCTGGTGGCCATACACGGGTCAGTGCAGGTCTGGCTGTCTTGTCATCTAATCAAAAGGACCCTCATTTAGTTTACCCGCCCATGAGCTCCATCTTTTAAGACAGAGTTGATTGTTTTGCAGGTAATTAAATGATTGCTCTGGTAGCATTTTAGAACTGCAGGCTCTTGGCAGCAATGTTTGTGAATGTCTCTCTCCATTTCTGCACATGTAGTTATCTAAAAACGTGATTTTGCGACACATTCAACTTTTCTTATTCTTTTTAATGACATCCACCACTTTTGGCTTTTTGATCCTCCAGTGTATGTGTATTGTTCTAAATGTGGTAGAGTCGACTTGATAGCACTCTATAAGCACCTGCTAGCACTCTGACAGAAGGATGGAAGAAATAGGGCTGAAACACATGCAGGAATATATGAAGGTTTGACAGTTTCTTAAGTTTACTGTCAGCCACTTGCACCTGTTTCTGCTCAGAAACAAATCCCTTTAGACTGACACATATCCTCACACTGACACTGATTCAGGCAAACATATGGTTATAGACTTGAACTTTGAAAGGTGTTACTGCTGATGGAATTAGACACACACTTACAGACATTCACTTTTGTACAGTTGTAACTTGCATTTACCTAGATTGTTTCTAGTCTTCTAGTCTTCCTGACAGTGTCACTCACTCCTGTAATAAGAGGACAACCGAACATTTAAAACTGTCTATTACTGCCCATTTTTTATTGTTTAACCAACCTGTCAAGCCCTTTTAATTGCATTTGATTTATTTAAAAGTTACAAAATCACACACACACACACATACACACACACACACGCACACACACACACACACACACACACACACACACACACACACACACATTTTTTTTCTCATCTCCAGCCACCCTTTTTTTCTCATCTCCAGCCACCCTATATCTATATATATATATATATGACAATAAAGACTCTCTTCACTCTTGAATAAAGTCAAATTGACTGATTGATAGCTGTAATGTTAAATCACATTCCTTTATGCTAACAACAGTGGAAATAAAACATGCTCACAAGGCAGGGGGAGGATAAATCATTTTCCAGGATTACTTAATAATTTCCAGGACATTTGATTTTGGACACACACACACACACACACACACACACACACACACACACACACACACACACACACACACACACACACACACAACTTTTCTTGGCCAGAAAGTGTAAAAGTTGTCAGCCATTATGGAGACAATAAAAAATAACTTTCAGGCAAAATGAGACATCACACTTACAGTGTATGTTTATACAGGAACACACATACACAAGTAGTCAGTCACTCTGACAGAGTCACACACTCCACTCAAACACTCAGCACACCCTCCTGTAGTCAGTTGTAATTAGCCTGTAAGGACCAGAGTCAGCTCTGCGTCCTGAAAGTCCCAGTGTAGCGGAATTTATCCTCACCTCCGCTGCTCTGCTCAGAGGCTCGTGGGCGGAAGCAAGCAGTTTTTCATTTCATTTTCCTCTGGGGCTTTGGATTTATTGTCTGTTGTTGCTTGTTTATTAGGTTCCTAGTTTCTGAACTTCACTTACTCGGGGAAGATTTGTTGAGCACTGTTGTTCTTTTTCAGCAACTCCCTTTTTCCCACTTATGCAGTTATAATCCCTCACAGTGGGGAGATGCCTTTGTGTTTTTTTCCACTGAAAGCAGAACCACGGGCCTTTACTGTTAGCAACTCTGTAGTCTTTGTGAGTGTAGAAGGGAGGTTTAAGTCAGTTACTCTGTTTGAAAAGAAATAGCTGTATAAGAGCTAGAGCTGTGCTATATTGTGTTATGTGCACATTGTTTCCAATTAAGCAATGCTATTTTATAAATAATACTTCGACTAAAGCTGTACTAATGAATAATGTAACACACCACAGGTTGTTCTATGAAGTGTTACATATATTGCATAAACATTGACATGTAGGTTGTAGAGGAAATCTAATCATGCCAATTATTTTTAAAGTATGAATCATAATGAAGTGCTACCATGTGATGGTAGATTGTGTGTCAAAGTACCACAGGCTGATGCACATGTGCCAGTATTTTAATTAAATCAAAATGGTAATATAATGGAAAAGGGGTGACCATATCAGAGTGAGGTAGCCTCAACAGAATACCTCTAATGTAACAGAGGTTACAGTAATGCTGAGAGCAGAGTGTTGATATCATATTGCATAAGACCTGCAATATGTGGTAATACTGATTATTTGTCCCATTATTTGTGTGTGCCTGCTTGGTGAACAGGAATAAATATGTTGTCGAGGTGAAGCAGTTGTTGAGGGATATTTACAGTGTACAGACTATCCCAATTATTAAGCAATTGTTTGTTGATATGACTGTACACAGAAGGCTGCTTTCTGCAACATTTATCTTACATATACATTCTACATACAGTGGTGTATATTGTTAACCAATGAGAAATGAAAACTAAATAATTAAAGAATAAATGCAAACAAAATAGATAGTTAACTAAACATCTTTATTGTGTGTTCAGTATTAGTCAATTGCTGACCATTTAAATAAAGAATTACATAAAATGACACAATAAGACACAAAATGACACAAAACGACTAAAAAATGAGACAAAATGACTAAAAAAAAGACACAACATGACAAAAAAGACACAAAATGACCAAAATTGTTACACTAAACACACAAGACACAAATAAAATCGAGTCACTAGAATAAAAACCAGAGTTGGATGACAGGATCACACACAATCACAAGATCACATTTATGTTAGTTTTTCCTTGTTCCTTTTTGGTTCAAAATGTTGATCCAGTAAGTCAGAATAACAAATCAATTATTATTAGGTCAAATAGGTGAGGTTGTGCTGGGAAAAAAAAGATACCAACATGGCATTTAAACATTTTTTTAAGTGGTGTATACAGGCAGGATGGAAAGGATTCAAAAATGGACAAAATAGCCCAAGACTCCATAGAGTTAATATCAGACAACATATATGTTGATACTGATCATACAGAACAATATGTTTTTGATTGACCAGCATCTGCTGTTAGCATCAGTCAGGCTCTGGGTTTTGTGTACCATATACGCTAAATGTGGGCATGTGTGTTGGAATTGGAGTGCTGAGTGTGCAGTATTGACATTCTGACAGGTGATGATGTGGAACAAAGGTTACCTGGCGGGCTTGAACCTCTAGCATCACTAGTGCATGACAGCCTGCTGATATGGACCTGCTGAGCCACCAGCATGGAAAACATATTCTTTCAACATACTCTTGTTGACAAAAGCACTGCTTCAGCTGTATAGCATATGCAGTATGACATACACAACCTCTGTGCCTGGGGTAGGAATGATATTACTCCATATTGCAGAGCAGCAGGCAACTCCTCCGTCTTCTGCTGTGGTTTTCTGTAAAACGGGTGAAATCAGGTCATGTCACCAAGTCTTCCTTTCAGCTCCAAGGCAACCCAGCTAGTCACGTAGGTGTCTTTGATTCCTCATCCATGACAGCTCCCCTACAGGAAGAGATTTCTGCCGATGCGCCAAATCGTTCCTGACATGGCGTCGGCTCGCCTGAATGCTGTCTGGAAATGCTGGGGTGTTTAACCAGGGCTGTGGATTGGCACTGCCAAAACACCAAAAAGAAGTGGAGGGACCCACACAGACAAAAACTGACACAATTACACATCTATGTAGGAAAACAATCATGCACAAACCCACCCACACACAGACATATTATAGCAGCAGCACACACTACCGTCCTGTTATTGTGCACATGTGTGTGTTATGCAGGAGGACGTTTGTCCTGGTTGACAGCTGTCAAGGCTGCTTTGGTTCCAGTGTCTGGATATTTTGCCATACGAGCCTATTATCTGCAGCGGTGGAGTCCCGTGGAGGGGCCCGGCATTGCCCCAGGGAGCCGATTTGGGTCAGCCGCCATGAAACAAGCCCTAAACTGAGGTGACAGATACAGACCCCCTACTGGGATCCCACTGCCCTCCCAAAGACCCCAGAGGGGTGTACCTACGAGCATTAAGATAACAAAGGAATCGTTTTCCTCTATTATCTATATGTGGTGAGTGCTGCACCCACAAGGCTCACTGGCATCAGTCATTGGGGGGAAGAGATTTTGTCCTGATTTCCTCTTTGGGACTGGATGAGTTATATTTGCTATTTGTCATTGTAGTATATTTTATGTTACAAGTGGTATATTTTATTGTTACTTTTGATGTAAGTCTTCTGCTTTAATTAAAGGCCCATTGTGACTATCTGGGTGCATCTGGTCACCCAGAGCACGCTCAACCAATCATGTCGTCAGTGTGGAACTTTTACACTGTTAAAGAAGGAGAGCAAAGGAATAGCCATTTGCTGTTACATTTGGGCATTTGTTCTTGTTGCACTATAACAATACAAAAACTCAGGACACTTTATGGTTGTAGTTTTGTTAGTTTGTCCTGTAAATTGTTGCTATTTATTTGAAGTTCAATATGTTATTAACTACCTCAGACATTGTGATTTCCTTTATTTGTGAAAGAAAAATCGGTATCGACCAAAATCGGAATCGGCAGGTCAGGCTTTTTAAAAATCGGTGATTGGTGATCGGCCAGAAAATTGCAGTCGGTGCAACATTTGAATTAAAGGATCTGACACAGACAGAAAAAGGCAGAGAGATTTCAGGCTTGATTAGAGAAGGACCCTTTTTTCAGAAGCCTTTGAGATTGGACAAAGTTCCCCTCCGCTGTACCTAGGCAGTGTATTCTGATGTCTGATAATAAAGAAAACTAAAAGGAACTTCGACTTGATCTTTGATTCACTTTCCACTCAATTTGAGGTAGTCATTTCCTCTACATCATTATTGTCTCATGTGGCTGCACTGAGTTTGGCCCATTTCAGAGGAAGTCGTCTTCTCCCCATTCGAGTCTTATTCACCTCACCTCATGGGGGCAACAGTGCATTCTCCATGCAGCTCTACAGTACAATTGTCCGCTCGGAAATTACTTATACAAAGTCACAGCCAGTTCAACAGAAACTGCAATCTTAAACAGAAAACTTCAATCTCCCATCAATTGCTTATTCTTTTGAATATAGAGCTATTTCTCTCTCACCCTGCTGCCTCTCAGCTCCTTGTTAAACCAAGCGAGTGTCTCTTCTGCATGACAAGTATCCCTCTGTAGCTTTTGTCTCAAGAGTCTCCAGACCATGAGCGGCTGTTTTCAGCACTTGACTACTTCCCTCAGAACCATATATAATTACCCTCACAGATCCAAAGTCACTCCAAGGTTATGTCTGAAAATTGACTCTCAAATAGATTTTGTAAGGCAAAACTCTGTTTTAGACGGGGTTGGGTTATTACAGGTGATATGATACACACCAGGCTGGATGGCATTCTGAGTAGTGTGTCAGTTTCAATATTGTAGTAATTAGTATAGCTGTGAGTACGGTGCAGGGCTGATAGATAACCCTTAATAGAGCACTCATTGAAATACTTGCAAATTCCAAATTTCAACCCTAGAGAATATTGGAGGATATTACATGTTGCCAGAATGTGTAAAAAAAACAAACATACGGACCCAGGGGAGGGGGGTAATATTTTGAGAAATAAATTTACGAGATTACAGTGGCAAATCTATGAGAAAAAAATGTGCAGATTTATGAGATTTAAAGTGGTGAATCTTTTTTCTCGTAGATCTGTGACTTTTTCACACAGATTTGCCACTTTAAATCTCTTAAATCTGTGACTTTTTTTCTTTTAGATTTGCCACTTTAATCTAGTAAATGTGTAGCTTTTTTCTCGAAATATTTTTATTTTTTATTTTGGATATCTGCTGAAGTTACCAAATAAAGTTCTTCGCCCGATAAAGGGATATAGATTTGGTAAAAAAATATTTGCATATACATGAGCAGACAATCTGAACCAACAAAACACACCATTGTGCACAAACTCAATGTATTTCAAATAAAAAAGGAAGGAAGCTAGTTAATAAAGGCAAAACATGAGCATTTTGAGATAAATCAAGCAAGAAAGAGGCAGAAAAAAAATGAGAAAAAGAAAAATGGGTAACACTTTACAATAACCAAGTTATGTTTATAGATGGTGAATAAACCCAATATTAACCATTCAGGAAGTACTACAATTAGGTCTACATATTTAATCTTTATAGATGTTTTACAACCATTTTCTTAAAGCTATATAAATAATTTGGAAATCATTAACAGATGCTTAAAATAGTGTTTAAAATGTTATGAGTGCAACCATAAACCATTAATAGATAGTCCATAAATAAACATTATTAATTAGAACTGAATTGTTTGTTAAAGGTAAAGTAACTATTAACTTATACTTATAAATGATGATTTTAACATTAATAAACTATCCATTTACCATTTATAAATGATGATTTAACATTAATAAACTATCTATTTACAATTTATAAATGATGATTTGACATTAATAAACTATCCATTTACCATTTATAAATGATGATTTAACATTAATAAACTATCCATTTACCATTTATAAATGATGATTTAACATTAATAAACTATCCATTTACCATTTATAAATGATGATTTAACATTAATAAACTATCCATTTACCATTTATAAATGATGATTTAACATTAATAAACTATCTATTTACCATTTATACATGATGTTTATTGTAAAGTGTTACCAAAAAATGAATTAAGGAATAGACAATAATACAAGATCCATCCAATAAAAGGAAAGAAGGAAGCAATGTAGTAAGTAGAGAAGAAACCCTGTTGGAGTGGAGAGGAGGCATTGCCATGAACTAAGCTGAGTCTGGCGCTGGCGGCTGGCACTGTACCGAGCTGAAGTTGACACTGGCACAGGGAGGGAGGGAGGTGGTGCCAGGGCTGGGGAGCTAAGCCTGGTTTGGAGAGCTTTAGACGGGCATATTGTAGCAGACAGAGGGCTGAATCCCTCTAACACCACGGCTGTGTGCTCTCATTGCCTCTCTTCTCATGAGAAAAGGCTAAAGACCTCTTCAGATTATGTCCTGCTCTGCTAAAACACTAGGGGCTTACACACATGCTGAAGCTACTCTTGCACTATTGCTGGTTGTTGTGATTTGTCACTTGGCCTGGAGTGTCCTTATTGTTTCATGCTTTTTTAAATCAATATCAAATAAGTCTGTTCAAACATTTCTTTTACATTTGTGGACTTATTAACATTTCCAAACACACTAAAAATGCTTTATTCCTCGTAGGATGGAAATGCTAATGGAAATAGTATTAATTATACAATAGAAGTACTCTCACACTTCTTACTCAATAATACAAGTCTTACAACTGCTTGTTGTTCCTACTGAAATTTCTGTAAATACCATGAAGATGAAATGATTAGTCAATTTACTAATTGACCCAGTGCTAAGCCCCACCCCTTTGTTGGCCACTGCTACTCCATCAAGAAATATTATTTGACACAATATTATTTGACACTGGGGCTGGGCGATATATCCATATAAAAGATATATTGATATATTTTTTATGGAATTAGACCATATCATATGTCAGTATAGTTTAAATTTGCACTGTGATCCTTGCTCCAGGCAAGCTGCGGATTTTATTTAAGATTTTTTTTATCTAAATGTGCACTTTATGGAGCTTTGATTTTTTTTTTTTTAAAGTACTCCTGTTGTAATACAGTATTTATGTTCACTTAAATAAACATTTTCAATAAAATTACTTGTGACATGACATATTTGGCTTCGACTTTGACTTTTGACATTTGCTCTCACTTTGCGATACAAATATTGGAATATATATCATATATTGATATTCAGCCTAAATATATCGGGATATGACTTTTGGTCCATATCGCCCAGCCCTAGTCTACACTATGCGTTGGAAGGATATATCTTGGATGACAAAATGACTCAGCAGTGGAAACAGTTAAAAAAAGACAGAGACAGAAGCTAAAACCTACAGATCAATGTAGAAGTGAATCATCTTGCAATCAAGACAGAAGACATGAAAACTGTGCTGACTTTCCAGTGGCTGGCTCACTTCAGTGCAGATGTTTGTCACATAGCAGGTTAAAAATCGACAAGATTTCCCTAAAGTAGCAACACTGTTCCTGTAGTGGTGTAGGTCTTTGTACACCGTTACAATCATTAAAAAGCAAATGCATGTGTATGCCATACATTCAGTGTACCTTCAGCAGCTGAGTAGCATAGTGCTAGTTAATGATGTGTTTGGCTCTGCTAATGTTGGCTCCACAGATATTTATATCTCCTTCTAACCTCTGTGGGTAATGACTATTACTGTACACATGCCCCAGGCACAAAACCAGCTCCAAAATGAAGAAAATCAAAAACCACTGCATAAGTCTATGGAGCAGTATAGTTGTGGGGCCTTGGAGCTGTGATTAGCCAGTCTGCATTTGAGGGGCTGGGGCATTTGAGGGGCATTTGAGGGGCTGGACCTATATAAGGGTCAATAAGTCAATCAACACAAAATTAATCTGCTTCTTTTTTGAGAAGTTTTTTAGTTATTTTTCAAGCCAAAATGACAACATTCTTTAATTCCAGCTGCTCAAATGTTTGTCATGTATGTCATTGTCTTCTGGTTTTATGCTAATGATCTTTATAGTAAATAACATAATGATGCATTGGAGTCTGAACAAAACAATATTAGAATGAATTCAGATTGTAGAGTCAGAGACAAACAACATACATAAAGTAATTCTTCAATCTTGACATTTTTGATGTTCTAAATAACTAAATCATATTAGATATGGAGCAGAGTGACTTATTGCTGTATATATAAAGAGGCTTTCTCCGTCTTCATTATGCAAAATGAGTGTCTCCATCTTTTTGTCCTCTGTCTGCACTAGAAGTCAAGAATACTAAAAGCTGTGTGTTTTATAGAGGGTATCTGAAGGTTAGTGGGCCAATTTGAGAGAATGTGTCTCAGTGTGTCTTTGTGTGCAGCCATGATTTCATCCAGAAGGGATTTTAGGTAAAAGTGTAATAAAACCCCTCCACCACTATGCTGTCTTTCTTCCTTTGTGTTTAAAAAAAAAGCTCATTCATCACATGCAGTGAGTGTGTATGTATGCGTGTGTACAGTGTATGGGGTGTTTCATGGAGAATCTTGAGAGTCCCTGCATGAATGCCTTATGTCTCCTCTACAACAGATGTGCCACAGCCTAGGGCCCCTCAGTTGTAGCTCGTTATGGGACTGTGTGTGTGCTTATGTGTGTGTATGCGTGCATGTGCGGGAAGACTGCGTGCTATTCCCATTCGGAAGTCAGCGGGGAGTTTGCCTATAAAAGGCACAAATAATAGGCACCCATTTATCTCTGAAGACACTCATCCATCAGCGTACACACACAGACACACACATATACACACATATACACACATATCTGATGGTTTGCGATATTATTGCTGTGTTGTGCCAGAAGCACTGTCCTGTATACATGCATTAGTGTAAATGTCTGTCTTTACACAGGAGAAAGAAGACTCATGTGACATGCTGGTTTGTCCCCGGTCTGTCACTCTCTTTAGCTCTGTTGTTTAAAGGCCATTACAGTGTAAAAGCCCTGATTCACTCACTGACACTGTGTGTGGCCTCATCTACTGATGACACTCCCAAAGGACACACAAACAACCCTCTCCAATGCCATTAGAAAAGTGTGTCTTTTATTTTGTGTGTACAATCTACTGCATGTCTATCCAATCACGTCTCCTGAAAGAATCTAAAATGACCTGTTTCTGCATGGATGTTTTGTTGACAACTGGAATCAAGCTTGAATTAATGCTTTTCAACTTGAAGGTTAACCCTTAATAGGGCACTCATTGAAATACTTGCAAATTCCAAATTTCAACCCTAGAGAATATTGGAGGATATTACATACTGTCAGAATGTGTAAAAAAAACATATGGACCCGGGGGAGGGGGGTAATATTTTGAGAAAAAAGTTGACGAGGTTAAAGCAGCAAATCTACAAGGAAAAAATTAGCAGATTTATGAGATTTACAGTGGTGAATCTGTGTTTTTTTTTTTTTTTTTTTAACTCTGTTTGTGCGACTGTTTCTTGCAGATTTTTTTTCTAAATTTTTCACTTTTACATTGGAGGTCAAGGTAAATAAAGTTAATATTATTATATTATTATCATACTGATTGGTCAGATGCCATCTGTGATGTAGCCTGATCTTTGCTGATTAGCTGGAAGACATCCATGTGGTTGTACGACCAAACAGAGAAACATGGGGACCTCATTCTGATATCCACTGAAGGTACCAAATATAGTTCTTTGCCAATAAAGGGTTAAAGAGCTGTTATGTCACATCTTAGCTGTCCAACTTAAGTCTTAATAATGGGCTAGACCTGAATAGGAGAAAAGTCACCCTTCAATGAGACATGCTGGTTTTTTCCCACATGAACTAACAACCACTGGCAGGGTTTGACAGTGTGCAGAAAGACATGACATAAAAAATTATTACTTCATAAGGAAAATAAAAATACAAGTGACCTTAACCCTTTGAGATCTGCGGCAGATACCTCAGCTGACTTTCTGTCTGTCAGAGGCTGTAGCATACTCATAATTATATGAGCAGTAATAATGTTCTATGCCATTATTAACTTTAACCCAATGGAGTCACCAAAAGCTCCAAAGCATGACTTCTTCATCACATCCAGACTAGAAAACAAAGCAGCGTGGAGCCCTACTGTAAATTTACCTCTAAAGTTCTGGCTGTAAACTCCATGAGGCCAGTTTCAGTTTGATGATGATATACCAAGTAAAACTGGAGACAAGCTCAAATATATTTAGTATAACATGATAGAACTGGATGTAACCCTCTTATATGTTATATTTGCAACCTTTGTTCATATTTGTAACATTTAAAATTCTTTATTGAGCATGATAGGGTTTTGAAAGTAAAAAAAAAAAAAGATTCAAAATCACATTTTATGTTGGACTAAAAGACTAAAAAAGACACAAAATGACCCCCAAAAAAGACACAAAATGACCAAAATAGAAAAAAAAGGCACAAAATGACTAAACAAAGACACTAAATTACCCAAAAAAGGACAAAATAACAAAAAGAGACACGAAATGACCAAAAAAGAGAGGACAGGATCACACACAATCACAAGATCACATTTATCTTGTATTTTCTTTGTTTCTTTTTGATTCAAAATGTTGATCCAGTAAGTCAAAATAAAAATCAATATATATTATCAGGTCATAAAGGTAAGGTTGTGCTGAAAAAACCCCCACCAATATGCCATTTGAACATTGTTTAAGTGGTGTATACAGGCAGGATGAAAAGGATTAAAAAATGGACAAAATAGCCCAAGACTCAATTTTTGATTACAAATTATTGACTAGAACAACTTCACACAGTGCTGAGCTGCATCTCAAATCTTCAGGTTCCCAGCTGCCAGATGGTGTATCCCACTTCTATGTTGCATCCACTGTTGACCTGATATCTCCCCTTAAAAATCCACAGACTGAGTGCAGTAGTCCTTATAAGCCTCATCTGAACTAGCGGAGTACAAGCTCATCTTTCTCTCCACGTCTCTTCATGGCCTTTATTCTGCTGTTTATTCAGCACTCCCTACCTTATCCTGAAGAGCCCTTAAACAGAGAGAAACAGACAGACAGACCTTGCTTTCCTCTCAAATCCCATATTGATCATCAGGCAGTGAATGAACTGCACATAGACTCACCAACTGACTCTATTGATCACAACACACACACACACACACACACACACACACACACACACACACTCACTAAGGTTATTATAGTTAACGAAAACTAACGAAATAATGAAAACTAGAATTGAAAAAACATTTTTTGTTTACTGATAATAAAAATAAAAACAAGAGTTTTAAAAAAACAATAACTAACTGAAACTGTATTGTGTGGTTACAAAACTAACTAAAACTAACTAAAATTGTAGTGAAAATGTCTTTTGTTTTTGTCTTTGTCAACTTTTTTAGTGAACATGCAGTAACACATGGTGAATATGTTTACTGAGACTGGGATGTCGACACTGGAACCAAAATTCAAAACACCTGGAACTGTAAGAGTTAATATGCTTATTTGGGCTAAGCCAAAGGAAATAAAGGCAAAATTTATTATGACCTCTTTGATTCTGTCACCCAACACATAGCCCATTAAAAAAAAACTAAAACTAATAAAAACTAAACTAAAACTAAGCATTTTCAGAAAATACAAACTAAACTAAAACTAGCAAACTCACTCTTGAAACTAACTAAAACTAACTGAATTTGAAAACAAAATTTTACAAAGAAATTAAAACTAATAACCTTGACACACACACATACACACACGCTCATACGCTCATTTACCTGAGGTCATGTTAAAGAAAACTGTCATTGCCAACTCCAGCCTGTTAATATGTGTAAAGTGACAGTTATATTATGTGTAAAGTGGTGAGGTGGTACGATACACTGCCAGAGTAAAAAAGTGAGTGGGTTCAAGCCCCACATTAGGGAAATTCAATGTTTTACAGCTCAAATAGATGAAAACTTAATGCAATTTTTTTTTCCTAACCACAAAAGATTTAACCAAATCCACACATAGACACTATCAGTTGTTTTTGTCACATAATAAAAGCCAGACATTTATTTTTACAATCATGACTGTTGTTATTTCAACTTAAATGGTCGACTATTTCTTAAGCAGGAGACCTGGTTCAGGCATCATTCTTGCCAAGACTCCATAATGAAGCAAAACTTCAAATCCCTTCCAGCTTCACAGCTGCTGTATATGACCTCTGAGCTCTCTATGTTGGGATATAACGGAACACAGAATTCCCCTAATAAGGATAAATGCACGACATCACGTATCACCCACGTAACTAGTTACCCACAAAATAAACACAGCATAGCTTTTGCTAATCATTCTGTTTTCTTCTTTGTTATAAAGTTTCAACACTGCAAACACTGTGTAGGCACAACTGATAGATATGAGACACAGTTTTGCCATTATATCTATTCATATGTGAAATAATGATGACTGGTGCTGCCAGCAATGACAGGCTGTTAATAATTCATGACAGAAATATACTCGACAGATGTGCCACCTACTTGTATTCAAATATGGCTCTTTGAACAACAACTGTGGAACACATCCCCATCACCAGCCACCAAAAGAAATCCCTTTTTTTCTTTTGTGTTTTGGTGCACCTCGCTCCTTTCTTCTTCTGCGAGAGTGTGCACATGGGGCATGTTTTAGCAACAACAGCAACAACACAGTTCTATGTGAAATGGAATGGCAGTGTGTGTGTGTGTGTGTGTGTGAGATCAAGATGCTTGGCAGGACAGAGGTTTAGGACATAAGTATGAAATATGTGGAATGGGGAGCGTGATGTTCATAGCATTTTATGCATGTGCGTTTCTGATTCTGACAATGTGTGCAACATGGTGACATACTGTAGGGTAACAGATTCAGTGTGTATTTACGCACACACATTCTCAGCTTAGAAACCAGGTTGCTCCGTCAACAACACATGCTGATATTTTATTCAACATGTTGCCTCCGCGCTTATTATGAGGAAAAAAAGTGTTGAGTAAAGAGGACAGAGAGAGGCTGAAAGAAAGGGAAAAATTGGGAAAATGCCAACAAGCTTTCACACTTCTGTCAAGTCGAAAGACCTCGATTCAGTCTTTATTTCTTGTCTTCTCTCTCTGTTTTATCTCTACCTGCCTCCATGAGTATTTTATGATGAATACCTTAATATTTAATATTTAAGAAGCACAATATTAAAAATGTCTTTATGTTGAGACACCTGTTCTACACACACACACACACACACACACACACACACACACACACACACACACACACACTTGTCTATAGCACATCATTGGGACACAAGACTAGAACATGCAATGTGGGAACCACCCTTTCTGAAGGTTCTACAGCCCTGAAAAAGGTCAAATAACATACCGGAGCAGCCAGAAACACAGATATCACTTCAAATTGTCAATCAGACAAAGTAGAGTCCCTCACCTGAACAGGGACTGCTTCCTGGGGACATGTCAGGTTTATAATGATTTGTGGGGTAACTATATACATACTTTCAGATTGTTCTATCTTCCTTTGAACCACTTGACACACACTCAAGTTTAACTTACTTTGTGGATACCTTAAACACTAAAATGCCTGGAAAAAATGTCTGTAAAACCTCTGGGCGATTTTAAAATAACCCCCTTAAACCTGAAGTTTTTCTGGAAATTCAACAGAAGTGTCAATGCTTCCTACTAAATAATAGATTTTTCAATCTCTGTAGCAGATAGAAATGAAATTCAAAAAGTATTTGAGAGCTTATAGCTGTTATATCTGAATTCCCTCCGCTATAGTCATCTTCCGCCATGATTTCAAAGTTCTGGAAAAGACCAATGTTGCATTGCGACACTCCCACATGTATTCTGATGCATTTCATTGGCCAAAAGACCGAAAATAGGTGGAAAAAACTATAAATACTACAAAACGACGTATCTGCCTTCCCGGCTTTAATGGTAGAATAACGCAACAGCGCCCCCCCCCCCCCGGTTTTAATGATAGAAATGCGGTATTGCTTTCCCGGCTTAAATGGGTTAAAAAGGGTCTTGAATACCCATGATGATCTCAGAGAAAAGTTGAATGTCAATGATGACTTCAGTTTGCTGCTAGCAGCCACGCTGGGTATAACTCATTTTGCACAGGCTGTATGTCTTTGTATGTCTTTTTTTAATTCAATAAAAATGTTTTGATTTTCAGTCCAAAGTCATCTTTAAGTCATAAGACTAAGTTGCAACAAATGGCTCTCAAAGTCAGTGCCAGTGATGCCATGTTTAGGCTTCTATTTTAATACAAGTAAATGACACGAATGACAAAGACAACCAGCGTGGGTGAAGGGCTTTTTTTTCATTAATTCAACAACACACACACACACACACACACACACACACACACACACACGCACACACACACACACACACACACAGTCCCCAAAGTGAAGCATACAACTCCCTGGTGTGTCTGGCCTTAGTCTGCATGTGTGCATACATGTGTGTGCTCTCATATATATTATGCCACGCTCCAATTAGCAGTCCTATTAACACAGGTGTGGCACCTGAGAGCAGAGTCCCGCACTGGGACTTCCCCCTTGCTGCAGCACCTCTTATCACTGCATTAGGAGAACCAGGCCCTGCTTTCATTTGACAAAGAAATCACTGTGACATTTCATTTTGAAGCCTATGTTAATATTTTGTCATGTGGCTGTGAAAATTAGTTTTGCTGCAGGGAGGGAATACAGTGTAAGATTCCAGCCACACATTACCTTGAGACAGAATAAATTGCATTTACCTTGGCAGTAGTGTTTCATATAAGAAGACGGTCGTAAAGCAAAAACAATGTTTTTCCCCTCAAAGGGCAATAAAGTGCAATATTATCAGTTAGCACAAGCTAAATCTGTGTTGAACAAGGGTGAGACAAAACAGGTGGGGTTGTAGCTGGCCAAGACAAACATCTAGTTTTAGTCTAATTCTTTCTTACATTGCAAAAAAGGTGTGTCTAAAAACAAGATAAAAACACTAAATCTGAGGGAAATGATCTTGCTGCATGAACAGATAATTTCACTTGACAAGATTTCTTAAATTAAGATTGTTAACTCTAGAAATAAGCATGTTGAACACTTAAAATAAGAAAATAACCCTTTAAACAAGATAAATTATCTAACACTTCTAAATCTAAAGTTTGTAAGAAACAAATAATTTGCAGTGCAGTCTGCTCGGGCCAGTTCATCGCTGCTTGCAGCTTTAATTTATCGTGTTGTAAGAGTTCATTTCTTATTTTAAGCATTCAACATGCTTATTTCTAGATTTAACAATCTTAATTTAAGAAATCTTGTCAAGTGAAATTATCTGTCCATGCAGCAAGATCATTTCCCTCAGATTTAGTGTTTTTATCTTGTTTTTAGACACACCTTTTTTGCAGTGTACTTATCAAACCCCTCATCCTTATCTTCTTTGTTGCAATCAGTAAACTAAACTTATTTGCAAAAATAGCTCATTGTTTTCCTTGAAACACAGAATAATCTTCCCTTATGGGTGAGATGATTTCAGCTGCCTCCAGGTGTGTTGTGTTGCTTTTTTAATCACCTGCTATTCCTGTTGCTATGGGTGTTTTTGACACATCTGCAGGGGGTACTTGAAAGTTTATCTGCAAAGACAGGTGAAGTTACCTTGATCTCTATAAACAGATATCTGCATATGACTATAGAATATGTAGGCAAGAGGACAAGAAACTGGTATTAGAAGTGTTACAGATTCTGTTTGTTGACTGAGTAATACTTACTAATCAAGTTTAAATGGGCTGTGGTTGCATGCCATTGCTTTCTGTTCTCCAGATATTTGCTGGCTACATTAGAACCTCAGAAATATGCTCCCAAATCATTGTCAGAACAAAGCAGACGAGTTCCAACATAGACAATATAAAATATGGATGTAGTCTTTGTGACAGCACCCAAGAACTGTGCAGCTCAGTGTGGTGGCTCCAGCCATCGGCATCTCGAAAGTGCCTGACCTCGCCTGACTAATCTAAAGATGGACAAAGAGTTGGAGCTTGGGTGCAGCTCAGGCAAGTCGAAATGCATCAGCTTACCACATGTGATGGCACCCACCTGTCACTCATAGTACACACGCCCTTAATTATGAATACCTTTGAGCCTTAATATAATTTAAACAGGTGAGTTATTAAAAAAAATCAACCCAAATACAGTTGTCATGAGTGGGCAAATCACCTATTGAGACTAAAATAGTTTTTTGTACCAGGCTGTAGAGGGAGTTTGGAATTAGAACATAGGAGTCTATGGGGATTGACTCGCTTTTGAAAGCAGCCTCAAGTTTCATTTTAAGAATTGCAGTTTTTGGCACTTCTGGCTTGGCTTCATTTCTCAGCCCTGGATCTTGCTGCTTGGTTCTAAGATTAGAGTTACATTAATCTGATGCAATAAATATAGCAAGTTGTTTAAAGGGGCTGTGCCCAACATTCAGATCATTAATATAGCAGCAAACAACTATTTACGATGTAAAGATATACTGGTGTAATGATCAGAGAATTTAGTCACACTACCGCTGTGTGTTTAAGTCCGAGCTGTTCTTTACTGACAACAAACAACAACACATTGTTGTGGTGGCCAGTCCAGCTGTTTGTGCATGTTAGTGCATATGAGTCCCTGTGTGTGTCCCACTCAATACCGCTCTGCACTGCTTTCATATGGCCTTATCAATGATAATAGCCATGTTTCCACTAGGGGGAAAAGTGGCCACCAGGAAAGTCTCAGGCTACACCCTCTCAAAAGTCCACTCACTCTGTGTGTCTCCACTACAAGTTAGCCCCCAGAGGGATTTAGAGACTCTGGAGGTGACGTATGGTTTCCGCCGTCGCTAACTGTGCACAACGTCAGCAGCTGAAAGCAGCATGGCTAATTATGCACAGCTGATCATAAACATAGTGATTGTGAATTAACGGCATCGCTAACTGTGCACAGAGTGTCCGGTGCTTGTTGTAAACAAACAGAGATCACTAAGTGAACACCTCCTGTAGCAGCAGCACATACACACTGTACTGCTACAGAGCTAACTATAGCTAACTGCTGCTAACGGCGGCTCTTCTTAACAAGCCGGCCTCTGGCTCGTTAGCGGCTCGTTAAGAAGAGTAAGAAGGAGTCGTTGGATTTGTCTCCAGTCACTTTCTTGAAAAATAGTCGCTAAACTTAGCAACAAATCGATAAGTTGGGAACACTGCTTCTCCGGCTTTTACAAATGGAGTGTGTTGTTGTTGCAAGTGATCTATCCAATCAGTAACCAGGCTGTTTTCAGGGGAGACAAAAGACCCTGCTCTTCTACAGGGACTAAAAAAGTCCAGACAAAAGCCGGTTCCGGCCCCGCCTCATTCCAGATATTGCTGAAATGAGGAAACAGCCCAAATGCCTTATCAGCCCACAGCGCTGCCACTCACTAGTCCCCCCTCAGGTTACTGTTAACTCTGTTCCTACTGTTGCCATTTTAAGGACTGTTCGTGGTGGCGTTAGCAGTGTTAGCTGCTAGCTCTTGCTGCCTTGTGCAGGCAATTAATATGCTCTGAATTCCGTGTACAGGCCCTTAATTACATGTAAAAATAAATTGCTTGATAAGATGGTCTTTTATACTTCTGCCATGTGCATACTTTTTTCTTCACCCCTCTATCCACATCAGTCCTTCCCAGTCCACCAGCTGAGTCCTGCTTTCTAATGGCGATGTTGATAACGGTCATGATGCTAGATTGTCCTCGGCTGCCTGGGGGGCAATTTGGCAGGACGGTCACCCTGGCCCTGTGCCCTCCCATAACTTGGCCGAGTGCCATTTCTGTTACCACTCATATCCCTTCACAAGTGTGTTTGCATGTGTGTGTAATACTACACAACTGTATATGTGCATGTGTCCCATTTAATGTGCTCTGCTCCAAAACTTTCTCCAACTTCTTCAGAATTTGTCGTTCATTTTTCCCCTCTCCTCCTCCTCCTTGGTTTGCTGCGCTCCAGAAATGCTGCTGTGTTTTCTCTAGATCAAACACCTCACATGCCCTGCTAGATTTCTACACTCCACTTTTATGTTGTGTCATTATTATGCCTGGGAGAGGGAGATAGAAAATGAAAAGTGAGAAGCATTTGATTGGAGGGTATGGAGCTGATATGAATATCAAAACATTTTTTACCGTGAGCAGGTGATGCTGCCTGTGGCGCTCAACACACACTGACAGGTGGTCTCTTCTGGTGTGTGTGTGTGTGTGTGTGAGGGAGAGTATGTTCTTGTTGTTGTGTATACATGCCTTTCTGTAGCTATAGGTTTGGGTGTGATATTTCTTTGTCTGTGTTTTTGTTTGTTTGTTTCTAGATGCAGGTAGGCATCCATGCAGTGTACTTTATGTGTGTCTGCATGTTACACTGTGAACACACCCACCAGTACATTTACACTAAACTACAATCTATTGTGATGTTCAAGCCAATCTCCTTCAACTCAAGATGGAGTGGCTGTGAGGTTTGAAGAAAAAGGAGCATGAATTTATTATAAATAAATAACAATTTAAACCAACCAACAAGAAACAATCTCAGACTCAGAAACACAACACTGTAGCTGTATTCCAAAGTCAAGGAAGGATCCTGAATTTGAAGGATACTACTGGACTGTCCCAAAGTCCAGGATCCTCCAGAGGACAGAGTCTTTCTTCTGCCCAAATTCCAAGGATGCATGTGTGTATCCTTCGTGTGCTCCGACTACCCATAATGCCTTGTGCACACTGGTCTACCAGGAGATTTAAAGATGGCGAGCATAGAAGCGATGCCAGTGGCACAATATGAATTTAAATATATAAGTATTTTCAGTTTACACTGAATGTTATCACATAACTTACAAAACTTGTTTTCAAAATCAAGCAAAACATATGCGCAAACAAATGCCAGAATATTTAGCTAAAAGATAATAAACGTCATCATGATACATTAGCAGTTGATTAATGCCGTCTTAGTCGTTTGTTTATTGTGTTAACAGGGACCGACAGTCCGCTATAATCCTTTATTGCTATTTATAAATAACTGTAATTTAACGTTCAATTACGCAATGACGCACACCTGCACACTCGGAGGCTGTTCCATTTGTGCGTTATTACAGTGATAGTAAGGACTCTGGCCTCGTCTCTGGAGGACCCGACTCTGAAGGAAGGATCCTACCAAGGATACTTGGCTTTGGGATACAGTCTGTAATTCTGTTACCATTAGTCACCATATATTTTGCATTATTTTATCTGTACTGGTGACTGAATTCAAATAAATGTAATGATGAAAAATAAACTGAATTCTCTCACAGCACACAGCTGAAAAAATAGTGTACAATTATGTGGATTTAATTGCATTCACATCTTACATTCAAAATTGTTAATATTTTCTGTCCACTCAGTATTTCAGTTTTCTTCTTTTATAGAGAAAACAGAAAATACACTCAGAAAACATTTACTAAATTCCCATATCTTCAATTGTTTTATTGTATTAATATGGTAAAGAAAACTTCCTGTGGTAGTGCTACATGCAGATTGACCTCACCATATCAGAACGTGGCAGTGTGTCTCTGTTATTTAGCATGTGATGTCTCATCCTTTTGAGCGAGGCTGGTCTCAGTGGGGGGCTGTTGTGTTTATGCCGAGAAGAACAACACACTCGCCGCCTGTATTTCACGCCTGGCTTGGTAAAGGAGAAAGTCGAGATGAAATATTGAAATGCGCCACCTTTGCTTTCCCCAACAGGTTTTTGTACTAATGTTGTATTGTCAAGCTGTAGTGTTTCTGGGTAATTCATTGTGTTGAGGAGTTTATAAGCAGGGGTTCACTGTCTTTATTATTGTCTGTGGCTTCCTTCTAACTGTTTCAATTTGCTCTCCAGAGTCTCCAAAAGTCCCTGAAACATTAGAATAGATAACAGTTGCACATTACAGAAAATAAAATGATTCACAGCAGTACATTTTGCTGCATCAGAATGAAACCAAACATAACTAAATGTCTGCTTACGGTCTTGGTAACTTTTTGTAACTTTAAGGCAGCAAACAGAAAACAAATAGATGAAGGTGAAAAGTTGGGCTGAAACTAAAGAAATAAGAAATAAAACAAAATATAATCAAATAAATAAAAAATAAAAAACTGAAAATATATGAGGATTATATATATATATATATATATATATATATATATATATATATATATATATATATATATATATATATATATATATGAAGTTCAAAGCAAGTTAAAACACCAATATATAAAGCTTGAACATGTGAATGAATCATTTAGCCTGGAGAAGTCAAGCATTGTGTTATGCCCATTAAAGGCAGTAACAAAACCCAACCTTTCAGCGATAATTGTTAAAAGAAAACTAATTAAATCTTCGTGTTTAAAAGGCTGAGAGAGCAAATAGTTTTTATTTATTTGAAATGAATAACCAAAAAATAAATAACATAGAATTTCACGATTATCAAAATTAGCCATCCTTATTTTAGTCAAATTAAAAGCAAACTAATTATTCCAGTCAGAGTGAAAACATAAACTCCTTTCAATAACAGCAAGGTCAATCCAAAGCATGAGGAGAATACACATCACAAAGTAACTAGCTATAAATATATCAAGTTTGACTTTTATCCAAAACACCCCGCTTTGATGCAAATGTGAGTCAAAGCTGACAACTTGTTTGCACCATGGTCTACCCACTGACTGCACTCTACAAAAGCACATTACGCTGAAGGGACACCAGGGAATATTTGATCTATACCAAACATCTCGTCATTCCACAGTGACTCACTCAACTGTGGCAGGAGCATGTCAATGATGGCATACATCAAAAGAAGTATAATCGCCTCTCCAGGGTGTCAGAATGATCCACTGGCTGAAATAGGAGCTTGTGGTGCAGTGATGACTTATGGCTCCCTGCAGATTGCACTGTTATCTGGCTGCAGCAGGGGGCACTGTGGTGTCACTGATGGAGCTTGTGCAGTGTGACTCGGGAACAGGGTCAGATTCCTCTGTAAGCAGGAAACCTTGTAATACGCATTGCCAAGTCACTCACAGAATTAACTTTAAAAAATCCTTCCACATTAAATAGGAATCTTGTGATTATGTAATGGGTTGTATCCATTTGGCCAAGGACATCTTTAGATCATATAACTGATTCAGATTGAATTATTTTAAGCATTTAGCTGATGCTGTTATCCAAAAAGTGAGTTAAGAAGAGTTTTTACACAAGGACACTTAAGTTAGTCATTGGTTGCAGGCATCAAACTATATCCTTTGCTTCTCCACATTTCAGGAGTATCACATTACCCTGCTGTTGAAGCATGCCAGTGTATTCAGAAGCACATTGAGGACATGGACTATTCAGCAGCACCAGTCCATATCGTGAGATCTTCATGTTCACAGATTCCTTTAGAAGCCAAGTTGTGGGCCTTTTCATCACAGCAGGAGTAACTCAAAACTCCCATCTCTTTTTTTTCAGTCTGGCTCATGCTTCACACAGATATGCATGCGACTGAATTTGCAAAAGTTAAAAATGACATAGCTGTTAAGTTGCAAACTTGAACAAACTTGCTGGAGGATGTGAAAAGCTACATTTGCTCAGAGAGCTACTAAAGCGCTGAAGTTCTTACAGGCATGCTTTCATCACGAATAGCATAACAGGCATGAAGAAGAATCCAGGCTGTGCTCCCTCTCTCTCCTGTCGTCACCTTGATGTGGAAAGAGTGGGAAGACTGTCTTTCTCCAGAGGCAGACAGGGAGGGAGAATGTCCCATTTATTATCCACTGTCCTCCCTCTTTTCCTCAGCTAGTTGCCTTACACCATGCGTGAAATGGCTCCAAATGGATTCCCTTTGTCTTTTGGCAGTGCTGCTGTTATGCTTTACATTAAGCCTAAGTCTCTATGGGTGCATACATGTACAAGCTGTACAGTGTGTGATTCACCGTGCTTTGTAGCAGCCACTATATATATATATATATATATATATATATATATATATATATATCTCGAGATTGAGCTTTATGAGTGTGTATTGTTTCCCCCGGCTTATATATTTGTATATACATTAAAGCTCGACCGATACATTGGCCGGCCGATATATCAGGCCGATATTTGCGTTTTTTACTTGTATCGGCATCGGCCGATACGTGCGTTCGCCGATCAATTATCCCATTTCACTGAGCCAACACCAGGCAAGGCTCGGTGCAACATCTGCCATTCTCTGGTGAGCTGCTGCTGATACCGGAAAATAGAAAAACACATCAAATATGTGGCGCCACCACCTCAAGGCCTAGAACAACAAATACATTGTTTGCTACTGTTACTATGTTTGATTTGTTAATAAATCTTTCTTTTTTTTTGTTTAAATTGAGACTTGTGTAACATTTGTTTTCATTGTGTCATTTTTATCATGTAAATGGAGGGAGAAAAGGCAATATCAGCTTCAAGAATCGACCCCAAAAAATTGGCAGCACATATCGGGGATCGGTTAAGACTCAAAATAATCGGTATCGGCATCGGCCTTAAAAAACAGAAGAAGGGCGGAAACAAAACACACTCAAAGAGCTCAATTAAACTCTTGAAACTTTTATTAAGCTGGTTATGAGTGTAATGTAAATCTCTGGTAGGAACTGTATTTCTTTTTGTGATTTATGGTATAACAAGGGCATGTGTGTGTGAAAATTAGAGGAAATGCAGCGTCACATTTTCAAACTTAGAAAGTTTTTCTTTCACTCAGTTTCTCCCTGACTGATAAAAAAGGCCTCAGTGGACTGCTCTTCTTTCACAAATGAATCCTGTGGGAGCACAAATCACTTTTATCAGTCACGCAGATGGTTTACACATTAGTCCTTCAACTCATCCCTTCTACTGTAAGACTGTCTCTCCCTCCCCCTGCGAGAAAATCTCCACTCTACTTTGGAAAACTTCCCCACTACTACAGTACTTTAAAGCCCTAAGCCTTCTGCCTCTCGACTCCCACCGTGCACATCTTTGAAGCATCGCTCATTGGCGATACTACACAGCTCTGAGAGCTTATGCATTGAAAGCCTAATGGCCCAGTGCTGGTTAACTTTCAAGCTTATATGCCTGTTGATGAACTCAAGCAGCCATCACCACTGTCTCTCATCCCAGCTTAAACCTGCATTGTGCTGGAGAGGTTTAGAGATGAGGAGAGTGAGGATTGTCAATAGATAGGAGGGGGAGAGAGGGAAGCTGGGTGGAAGGCTTGGGAGAAACCTGTTAATAGGCGTCTGAGATGAAGCTAAAAACTCCAGAGTAATGAAGTTTGTAGAGAGACATGTGCATAGATTGGCAGATTTAAAGAAACGTCGGAGCAGGATTTACCATAAATAGCACCTACATTGTCACTCAGGGTTATGTGCAGTCACCTAACCCAGACTGACACTAAGATGTGCTGTACCTCATAGCATCATTCGGACTGGCATCAAGACGTAGAAATATTAAAGTATATTTTTGTTAGAGATATGGTGTGTAGGACATTTAACAGTGGGACAAAGTATTTTTACAAAAAATAAATGCAAAAATTAAAGTGAGAGCAAATGTTCAGTCAAAGCCAAATATGACATGTCACAAGTAGTTTTATTTAAACCGTTTAAGATAACATAAATACTGTATAACAACAGGAGTAACTTTTTTTTTCCATATCAAAGCTCCATAAAGTGCACATTTAAATAAAAAAATATCTTAAATAAAGGATCACAATGCATAAGTTGAACTATATCAATATATGAGATATGGTCTAACTCCATATCACACTTAAAAATACATCGATATATCTCTTAGGCGTCTGAGATGAAGCAAAAAACTCTAGAGTAATGAAGTTTGTAGAGAGACGTGCATTGATGGGCAGATTTAAAGAAACGTCGGAGCAGGATTTACCATGAATAGCACCTACAGTGTCACTAACCCCGACTGACACTAAGATGTGCTGTACCTCATAGCATCATTCGGACTGAGAATGAGTGGCATCAAGACGTAGAACATTTGGAGTTCATCACTGTTGACGAGAGTGAGACTTTCTAAAGCTATCCCGATTAACGGCAGTCATATAAATCCAACTTCACATTAAATACAGCCCCATGATCTCTGGTCGTACTATACAGACATCTGCTTTATGCTCTTATCAAGCATGAAAGCTGTTTAAACTTCAGCTATATTGGCAATGGGGATATGTTCTGTGACTTACCTGGGACTGTTAAACCCAATGGAGCTTGTTATGATGTTGGTGATGTAATGTGTTAACCTCTTGCCTCTGCTGAATATAATGCCATAGCTCAGTGCTAGTGGCTCTTATAGTTATAGATGGCTTGCAGTTGTCGTGATAAGGAAGCTCAGCATAGCTTTGTAAGCTACCGATTACTTCACACTGGAAAAAATGGAACTACAGCAAAGCAACTCTGGTTAACTAAAGATACCTTAAAATACCTGTAAAAATCATCAAATTGGCAACGTACTTGTGATACATATTATAACCAAACATAATACAAAAGAAGTAACATGCTAATATGCAGAAAGTGCTTACGCGTTCACAAATCATACATAAACCCCAAAATATAATACCGCACTATTGTTGTTAATGAGGCTTCAATAACAGTAGAGAAGTTACTTGAATCACTATGCAAATATGAATGTAGTTGAACTACCATCATCTAGTAGTTTAATTACATGTGATTCACTTCTCCCCAACACTGGTTAGTTCTATGTCTACCAAGGTTATTTGCAAATTCAGTTAGTTTTAATTAGTTTTTAGAGTGAGTTTGCTAGTTTTAATTCGTTTTTATTTTTTGGAAATTGCTTAGTTTTAGTTTATTTTTTTAATTAGTTTTAGTGTTAGTTTTATTTTATTTTTGTAATGGGGTATTTGTTGGGTGTGAGATTTGAAAAAGTCACAATAAATGTTGCTTTTATTTCCTTTGTCTTATTCATCTCAGCCCCAATAAGTTTATTAACTCATAAAACCAGATAGATGAAATAGATTCCATATCAACCAAAAAGGTTTATATACGAAAAAAGTTGGCAAAGACGAAAACTAAGGGCATTTTTACTATAATTTTAGTAAGTTCTAGTTAGTTTTGTAACCACACGATACAGTTTCAGTTAGTTATTGTTTTTAAAATAAAAAAATGTTTTTCCAATTCTAGTTTTCGTTATTTCCTTAGTTTTCGTTAACCATAATAACCTTGGTGTCAACTGTGTTATGTCTTTGGCTAGATATCTGGTAAAACATGCAGATGTCAAAAGCCAATGAGAACCAGTTATGTTGAATCATTTCTGTTGATGTACATTGTGTGTATGAAATGAACATTTTCATGTTTATTTCTCCTGTTATGCTTGTGGCGGCATCCAGAAAAGTCTTTGCTGCTGTTTTATGGCCATCCCGTGGATAGTCCGATTGACAGGCGGGCCTATTTACTGATCAGCCTGCCACCATGTTTTACAGCAGCTGATTTCACTGCTCCTCATCGCGATGGCCCTCAATTTCCTAGATGACTCGTTGTTCCAAAAAAGAAACATTGCTAGCTTTTTTTTTTTTGCCTTCACCCACCGTGAGAGGCTTGGACATAAATCCACTTGAGGAGAAGCAGTTGTTTTCTGCCTGGGGTGGCTGCGTTTTATTGCCCTCCACAAGAAGCTTATTGGAGGGCTCTTTTGTGTGAGGGTGAATTTTACGGCTGATTGCGTGTATTGGAGTAGTCGTAAAACTAAGTAGAGGAGACCTGTCTTTATGGTGTCAGTGGTGGCCGTGCTTACAACCCATGTTACTCAGAAATAGGACTCTGGTGTGTAAGTGCACTGATGGACAGCAGTTAGAACTTTTTCATCTAGTGTTACATGGTAGCATAGCCCTGCTCTGAACTGTTTTTTTCTTCTTAAAGTGACAATGTAGTGGAAACGTAGGTAAAGCATCTTCTGTTGTGCATCATAACAGAACTTGTTGAATGGATACACATCAATGTGGGTTTGTCTCTGTTTGAGCACAGTGGCTTTAGGTAATTGTCTGTTAATTGTCTGTCACCACAGCCACAAAACCACAACTGCTGCCTCTCATGTGTACTAGACACTAGTTTATGAATGAAAATATTATCAAGTGCATTTCTTTGTTTCCATCCTCACATAAAATTGATTATATAATAGTTACCAGTACACTGTAAAGAAAAAAAAAAACCCTGTTGTTTTTACGGTAAGAAACCGGCAGCTGTGGTTGCCAGAACTTTAATGTAATAAATACGATGCAACTTTTTCTAATATTACAGTGAAATTATATTAGCACTGTTGATTTCACGTTTAAGATTGCCATTTTGTTCCATATTTTACCGAAAAAAATAAAATTAAAGTTAAAATTAAATAAAAAAATTTAAAATTAAAATTTTAGATTTTACCATTAAATGATACAGTATATTTTGTTAGAGATATGGTGTTTAGTACATTTAACAGTGAGAAAAGGTATTTTTACAAAAAATAAATGCAAAAAATTACAGTGATGGCTAGTATATATATATTACAGTATATTTTTGTTACGGTGCCAGTGTATTTTACAGTGGAGTAATTTATTTTTCAAAAACAAACTGTAAAAAAGTACGGTTTTGGCTGATATATACATTTACGGTGTTTCATTGTTACTGAAACTGAATTAACCCATTTATCATTTTACGGTCTTTTACTGTCATGGTTTAGCAGTTTTTCACCGTAAAATCTACAGACATTTTTTACAGTGTAGGTGAATATTAGTGGGTATTTGCCATTTCTATTTTAATTTTAAAGTTGTGGACTAAATACACCTAATGAACAAAACACATTCTCATACCTAAACCATTGAATATGTAGTTTGCCAATTACTCTTAAAACGACATATATGAACATTGTGTTGAGGAACAGTTGCACGGTTCTAGTTTTAAACACGTGACAGTTTGTTTGATAACGTATGAAAGGCACCAAAACTACTTGGTTAAGCAACAGAATTACTTGATTCGGTTTAGGAAGAGATCATGGCTTGGGTTAAAATTTACATCATGTTACCACGTCCTCCGTCCACTGACTTTGTTGTTCTTTATATGTGCTTATTTTAAGAACATGTCTTTTTGTAACAAAAATGAGTGAGTAACCTCTTTACAGGGATTTCAGTCTTGTGTAAAGACTTCTTTTTAGGATTGACATTGTGAGCTTTTTCGTGCTTTTCAATCTATTCAACTATTGAACATGATGAGTTCAATACCTAAAATATTGGCTCCAATTGAGAGTTTTAGTTGCATGTAGTTTAAATGCCATTTCAAAAGCATATTCTACCACCAGTATCTACCCACAGATACTGAAATGGGAGAAAAATGTGCTAGTTTCAGGTATTGCTGGCTTATTTTAATGTTACTACAGTCGGGCTTTTCAAGCCACAATTGCTTGAAATAAGTATTTTTGGACTTATTTTAAGACATCATTGTTTCCCCAGTGCCTAGATATTTTTACTTACTTAAATAATTCTTACAAAGAAAAAATTACTTACTGCACTGGCAGATAATTTTACTTGTTTCAAGCATGTATTTACCTAATTCTAGTTATTTATTTCTCATTTTTGTCAGGTGGTTTTTGCAGTGTGTACATAAGTTGCAAGCTAGCCCTAAACTCATGCCATGTCTTTAGAAGGGCTTTATGGACTTCATGCTTTTTCACTGGCCAGGCGCAGGAGATCAGTAGCCCATGTTAACAGTGCAGGTTTAATGAAGGAAATCCATTCAGCACATTTTTAAGCCTCAAGGATTCATGCACACAATTTGTTTTGGTAAGAAGCACTACGCATAACTGTGTTTGTTTACAAGTGAACTCTACAGGGTGTCCTTAGGTTTTCTAACTCATGCCGGCCTCATCCTGAATTATGCAGCCTGAGAGAAAGAGAGAAAGGAAAGGATAAAGTGGGAAGGTGCTGCTCAGCCACAGTAGATCACACCTGTTGGTGTTATCACAAGCTATGGTGGGCTGGTTATCTGTGAGGATGTTGTGAAACCACAGTCGGGTGTTCAAATCAAGGTCAAAGCATTTTCAGTGCCATCACAGTCCTCTTCTGTGCTTACTTTGGGACTTTGAGTAACAGCAAACACAAGCCCTCACTGCATATACATACAAAATAAGTTTGTATGTGTATTGTCTTGTGTAGGGAAATAGAGTGAGTAGCGGCGCGGACATTTGAAATATTTATTCATGCCAACATTAGAAAAAAGATATACAATACAAGGGTTCTTGCACAAGGGACATAAATACTGCCAGTGCAGTTGACAATAGAGGTGGGTCAGTTACAAGGTGACTGAGCAGCTGGACACAGTTACATATATGATGACCTACAGGTCAGATAAAAAACAGACATCATTCAAGAATACAGAAAACATCGTCTCCTCCAAACTGAGCGGCTTCCAATAATAGCCGATACTGCGCAGTACCTCGCTAACTGTTTAGCTCTTCTTTTAGAGAGGCCCTCAGGCCATCTGAAGGCCCCTCACAACCAACTTGTGCACATGCCCCAGACTACCAAATATAAAAACTAGGGCCGGAACTTTAACACGTTAATTAAGATGAATTAATTCCACAAAAATGAACGTGTTAAAAAAATTGATGCATTTTATTCGCACTTATTTTTGCACTGCGGAACGTTTCTCACTGGATGAGTTTCAGGCGGACCGATTATACTGGAGCACCAACTAGCGTTCATGAGTTCAGACAACAACAAACCACAGTGAACATGAAGGAAGAAGCTGATGAGACGCTTTGGTTGGCCCCGTGGATGATGGGACATTTTGTTACAAAAAACCAATGGATGGAAGCGTCGATAAGAGCATGGTTGTGTTGCTATGCAACAAGGAATTCACATATCACCGCAGCACATCGAGCCTCAAGTATCACCTCAATGCAAAACATATAGCAGCTAGCGGCTAGTGTGGTAGCTAGCGTGGATTGTGTTTTACTTAAAAAACCAAGGTATTATAGTTTACAGAAGGTCTACCTACCTATAGGCTACCTGAATTTCTGAAATGTACTATATTTCTAAATATTCTATTGCTACACTTGATGGCAAAAATTGCACTGGTCTGTTGGACTTGAACAAAAATAAACAATATTTTTGTTGCTTAAGCTTTAGCTTAAACTAAAAGTTTACATTTGTAGCCCAGCTGAGAGATAGTCTGTTTCAGCTGCTAATATTTCAGCACTTTGGTTAGGAAGGCCTCTTCAAGGCTGTAATCAAAGGAATGAACACATCTCTGTGATTTTCATTAACAACAACAACACTGGGGTGTTAGCTGTAACATTAGAGAACAATGAGACATTATTACACAGGCTGAACATGCTCGGCTTTACAGTAAAATGCTTATACAGCATTATGGAGGACCTGAAAATAGATAAGATATCTGCTGATATCAAATCCACATTTCTGTCATGCCACATATGTAGAGCCCCCTGTAAACATGGCAACCATTTAAGATGTGAGACATGGTTTCAGCTATTTGTTCACTACCATGATGTACACACACACACACACACACACACACACACACACACACACACACACACACACACACAGCAATTCAGAGTGAAAAACAACCTATAATTGGCCATATTGTTCCCCTTTTTTTCAATGCAGATCACCTCGGTTTGAGTATCAATGGTAAATTACAAAGGACAAGTAAAAATAAAGTCTTGTGGGTAACTTAAGGGTCACAGTCCTCCCTCATCATTCATTCACTCTTTTGTTTTCATCTGCACACCCACACTGGAGCCTTTGGTACAAAGTGTCTCTTTCATCTTCCCCTAAAATCTGTTGTTCTTTGTCTCTCTCTGCATCTCTCAGGAAGATTACAGTGTAGTACTGTGTAGATGTCCAGAGGTTGTTGATGAGGTTATGGTCAGGGTATTAGCATGGAGCTGAATGGGGAATACTCCACACCTCATCTCTCTGCCCACACAGCCACTGATAGGAGGCTCAGTATGCTTCAAATGGCTGTAAATGGCTCTCAGACTGCCTGTCTTATCTGGGTGAGCTGCTCCCCTCAGGCTCTGGGTAATCTGAGTGTGTGTGTGTTTTACAGTACTGTGTGAATGCCTTAATATGTTCAATATATACACACTTGTCCTTTTCATACCTTGACTTTATTTGTATACCTATTCTTCATGTCTGCATTGAACCCAATGAGAGCGTTTGTTTTTGTATGCATGTGTTCATGCACGTATGAGCAGCTGCTTGTTTACCAGACTGTTTACATGCATATCTAACCTCTCCTCTCCACTCTTCTACATTAGCTCATGCTACTGATAGAGAGCTGCGATAACACACCCTATCACATCAAACGAGCTGTAGACGAGGCTTGGAGCGAGAACTCCATCCTTCCTTCCACTACTCTCTCTTTCCCTCTCATCCTTCTTTCCATCCATCCCCATGTTAAACCAATTAACAGTAATTACCGGGCCACCCCAGGCGCAGCTTCTTTCTGCTGGCTCCGCTGTTTTGTCCTCATCACCACGCCGACACGAAGGGAGGCTCCGAGACGTGTCGGGAAGCAGGTCATTACTGTTTATTAGCTAAGGGAGGTTGATTTCCCCTGATGGGCCCTGTAGGAGCCCGGTAAAGTTTGGCTGTTTGGTCATGCAGCTGACTTTACACATCAGTCTGTGTTTGATAGTTTTAGTGATATTGTTGTCACTTCAAGCACAAGTGGGATATCATTTGTTATACTTCTACATTTACAGGAACATTTTGACAAGGTCATGACTCTCGATTTACCGGTCCATCTACGTTCCAACCCTCACCTATAGTCATGAGCTTTGGGTAGTGACCGAAAGAACGAGATCGCAGATACAAGCGGCTGAAATTAGTTTCCTCCGTAGGGTGGCTGGGCTGTGTTGAAAGGAACCAGCTGAGGTGGTTTGGGCATCTGGTAAGGATCCTCCTGGGCGCCTCCTATTAGAGGTGTTCCGGGCACGTCCAATTGGTAGGAGGCCCCGGGGAAGACCCAGAACACGGTGGAGGGATTATATATCTCTCCTGGCCTTGGAACACCTCGGGGTCCCCCAGGAGGAGCTGGACGTTGTGGCTGGGGAGAGGGACGCCTGGAATGCCCTGCTTAGCCTGCTGCCCCTGCGACCCGGCCCTGGATAAGTGGACGAGGATGGATGGATGGATGACTTTAGGCTGTATAAGAATTATGAATGTAGTCACCATGATGCCACCCATTGGTTTGTGGACTCTTTTGTGGACTTTTGAAGCCTTGAGTTCAGCATTGTGGCTGTCACCATCTTGGTTTTTGGCCTTCACCATGTTGTTTTTTTGCAACCAGTCCATGTGCACAAAGGATCAGGAGCCGGTAGGGTGCTATGTTATCAGATAATGCTAACGCTGGCTAGCTAAGTTGGTTAGCTAGGGGCACCTATAATTCAAAATGAACATCCAACTCCCCAGGTTGTCTTTTAATACCAAACAAACACCTCACAAGACATTTTCAGGCAACGAAAGTGTTTCTATTAACTGGCTCAATGCTAGCTTGAAAGGGTCAAAGTTTAATGATCAAAACACACAGTGCACTGTGGTAGTGACTTGTCAATCGCAAGGTAGCTCCACCCTAAAGCATACTATGCTTGATTGTCTATTTAACTCTAAATGAGACCATACTTTGCTAAATGAACACATATTTGACTTAGTATGTGAGACCATAAACTCAAGAGGAAAATGTTGACTGATGTAATTAATCAAGTGAAAAGTAGGGTTGACTTACATATGAGTCGCCACTTGCTTGCTATTAGAAAGAATGCAGATTTAAGGCACTTCTGGCTTCACTTTTCAGGCTTGGCCATGATGAATTATAAGTTGGTTGTTGTTTGGATCAAACCTGTGACCTTCTGGCCTTAAGACAATGATTACTTCTATTTTCTACAGCAGTACAAACAAATATTTCCCTGTCTTTTACCCAATGTGTGCTGTGATAGGCTACAGCAGTCTAGAGAACACAGGTGTCATTTAAAGTTGCATCCTGTTTATATCTGTCTGCATCTGATATCCCAAAGCAATTCTGCAGTGCATATGATGTTCCAGACAGTGTCAAATGTTAAGGAATTGTCTGGTGCCCTGGTTAAGAAATATTACAACAGAAATGAATGAATAAATATGATAAGTAAGCATGCGAGGCAACAATCCGTCTCTCCTTGTCAAGTCAGGTGATCGACAGTAAACAGACTCTAATGTAATGTGCACAATGATATGAAAATACTCAGCACAATGAGATAATGACAAAACAGAGCAATTGCAGGCTTGATAGTTGTTTTGATGGATTGTCTTGCACTATGGAAGTTGTTTTTCATACAGCACAGGAATGAATGGCAGCGGATTGCTTCCTCTGAAGGCTGGAAAATAAGCCCTGATATCTCCATCAGTGCTGAAATAATGCAGACATGAGCCGTCAAATGTTTGACTCTTGCTTTTAAACTGCTCCCGGAAAAAAATAGATATAGAATATAATTTGCTGGTTGTTGGTGCAAGATAATAACAAAGTGGCCCCTTTAACTGTTAGACCATATGTAGAAACCATAATAGAAGTGATGTCACCCACTGGACATCGTTTTAAAGTTTTGAGTTTAGCATTTTAGCTGCTGCCAGAAATGACCATCTTCAGAAGCCTGTATCCAGATTAAAGCGATTTGTCAATCAAAAGGTTTACATGCACTAAAGTATGCCCTGCTTCAACGTCAAAGCGCTATATAAGTGCATGTCCATTTACCATCCATTTAACATTTACCATACTGTATTGATAAAGACTTGAGGCTACTGTTGAGACCATAAACTCTTGATGACATTTTTTTAATCAAGTGAGAAGTAGGGTCGTTTTCTCATAGACTTCTATACAAACTGACTTCAATTTGCAACAAGTGGAGTCCCCTAATGGCCATGTGAAAGGGTGCAGGTTTAAATATCTTCCACTGTGGCTTCACCTTTCAGACAGAGGCCACGTTTTAATGTTTTAATTGGGACTATGAGTAGAGACATGAGATTTAAGAAGCAATACAGTTTCAACAATATGAATCATTACATTAAATGGCAGACTATAACATACAAAAGTAAAAGCTAATTACCTTTTTTTACAATTGTCATGGTAGAAAAATCTTACATTAAATGAATATGACTGTAATATAACATAGTCTAACATAAAAATAGCTGTTTTAGGTGCTAAAACTAATACTTGAGATATATAAATGTATGTCATCTCACACTCCAAGCTGCACTGTCATCATGCAGCGCTGCTGATGAGGCCAAAATTACAACTAGCATATCATTAGCATCTCAAAATTAGGAACAATTTGATGACATTTCATGGCAACACAAGTAGTAGGTTGTTAATATTCAAATGAGCCATTCAGTGCAGCGAGACATAATCAATCGGTCACAGATCACACATTATTCCAACAATGAGACACAATCAATCATGCTTAGCAATTTGCCTAACCAGTAATCACAGTATATGCTGATGCCTGAAGTTAACTTGAATACAAATGAGTACTTCCCCCATCCCCCCTTCCCTATTTTTTTTTTTATTTTCACAAATTCACACACACACACACACACACACACACACACACACACACACACACTCTTGTACTTCTATCTTTGTGAGGGCCCTCATTGGAATAGAGAATTTCTCATCAGTTTTAGATTTAATTTTGTTGTGAATTTTTGTTTTTAAATTCAGTAAGTTTTAATTAGTTTTTAAAGTGAGTGTGCTAGTTGTAGTTTTTATTAGTTTTCATATTTTGTAATGGGGAATTTGTTGGGTGGGAGATTAAAAGAGGTCACAGTAAATTTTGCCTTTATTTCCTTTGTCTGATCCATCTTCATCATGTATGAAAAAAGTTGACAAAGACGAAAACGAAGGACATTTTCACTACAATTTTAGTTCATTTTAGTTAGTTTTGTAACAACAAAAAACAGTTTCAGTTAGTTGTCGTTTTTTTAAAACTCTCATTTTTATTTCAGTTAACGGAAATGTTTTTTCAATTCTAGTTTTCGTTATTTCGTTTCGTTTTCGTTAACCTTGTTCCCTAGCCCCTTACGTTAACCCTAACATGAACCTAACTGTAACCTTTAACCCTAAAATAAAGTGTGAAATCTCAAAAAAGCCTTTAAAGAAGTGAGGACCGGTCGAAATGTCCTCACTTTGCAAAAATGTCCTCACTCTGTTGGTTAAAAACGTGTTCCGGTCCTCACTATGTAGGAAGTACAAGAACACATACACACACACACACACACACACACACACACACACACACAGGATTAATGAAGGTGGTTTAGACAGTGGTGGAGTGGTTCATGGGGTCACAGCTCTGTCACTTCCCCTGACGACACATCCCATAATGAACTGGGCTGACTTCTTATATTTTTACAACTCTAGTTGACACTCACAGGGTTATGAACACACATATACATACGCACACATAGAAAACACACTGACACGCCCCCCACGCCCTCCTGCCTCTGAGGGAGCATGATCTCATCATGGGAGAAATCCCCCACTTCCCAGCATGGGGTGGGCATCTCTCTCCTGAATTATTGAAAGGCCTTTTATATTGTGAGTCTTGATATTGGTGGATGATGCCCTTCTGCAATTATGTCAGCTTCAATAATAGATGAGTTGGGCAGTGGGAGCGTGGGGCTGAGGGGGTTGGTGCCCGTTCACCAGCTTGGTGAGTAGGGCTGGCATGGTAACATGATCTGCCTAATGTTAGGGGGGAAAAGGGCATTCTTCACTATGGTTTCACAGAGCATCTGGGGACTCAGTGAAGTGTGTGTGTGTGTGTGTGTGTGTGTGCGTGTGTGTGTGTGCGTGTGTGTGTGTTGAGAGTCTTGAGCTTTGTGTGTGTGCAAGAGGTTCCAGTAATAATTGCAGCTCTCACCTGTCCGTATGAAGAAGGTAGTGTGGTCAGACTCCTAGTAACCTTAAGCACACACACTCGCACACACACACACACACACACTGCAATTCAGAGTGAAAAACCACCTATTTTTAAATGCGATATGGAATTAGACCATATCGCATATTTCAATATCGTTAATTTTTTTTCTTTCTTTATATATAAATGCTGCCCTTACTAGGGTTTGTCATATTTAGTTGTTTTGTAATGTTCAATATTCTTTTCTCATATTAATATATTTATTTCCGAAAAAGATTGGCCTATTTTATGTCATAGGCTAGTTTTATTTTGAAATTTAAATGTGCACTTTATGGAGTTTTGATTTTTAAAAAAGGTAATCCTGTTGTTGATATACAGTATTTATGTTCACTTCAAAAAACGGTTTCAATAAAACTATTTGTGACACGTCATATCTGGCGTTGACTGAACCTTTGCTCTCACTTTGAGATAAAAATACTGGGATATATATCGTATATTGATATTCTGCCTAAATATATCGGGATATGACTTTTGGTCCATATTGCCCAGCCCTAACACACACACACACACACACACACACACACACACACACACACACACACACGCAAACACGCAAACACGCACACATCCACAAGCATTCAGTTCACCTACCTGACCTTCAATCTTTGCATGTGTTTGTGTGCAAAAAGTGTGTAGATCCTGTTGTGTCTGGTTAGTAGGCCCTAACTCTCTCTCTTTCTCTAGCTTACACACACACACACACACACACACAAACGGAGTAAGTCTCAGGTTGAGGTTCAGCTTGTGTCTCCCAGCTGCGGGCGGCTCAGAGGCCTTATGGCTGCAGGGCCACAGGGAACCACTGACCTGTGAAAACCTCCTGCTCCAGACTGCTCATTCTAGTCTGTGGCTAATTCAATAAAGGCCTTTCAGATAGACTGTAGCCAACATCTGTGGGCACTCACGCATCATAGTGACCCCACTTGGAGCAACCAGGTCCCACCGTTTTATGCTCAGTTACCGCTTCACTTAAGTTTTAGGCCTGAACAAGCAGGCACTTAGTGGGCCGCCATGCTGCTGAGAGACGTTGGTTTCAGGGTTAACTGCAGCTAGTTGGTATTCCTGCTTCTTCTTTTCATTCACATGTACCCCATGTCTCACTATGGGGGCTTCAACCAATGATTACTTTCATTAATTTGGTTTTTGATTATATATTCAGCCAACAACATGTCAGAAAATTGTGAAAAATGTCAAAGCTTTGAGAGCCCAATGTGATGTTTTCAGAATTGTTTTTCTCCAACCAACAGTCCAAAACACAAGAGATGTTCAATTTACAGTGACACAAAACAGAGAAAAGCAGAAAATCATATTTTTGAGAAGCTAGAACATGCAAGTGTGTGGTATTTTTCTTGATAGTAACTTATAATATTTAGCAGCCATATATACATTTCTTTTAGGCTACGTTTACATGATGACGGTCTGAACAGAAGACGCAAAAGTGGCGTCGCGTCTTCACTTTTTTTTCCGCGTTTAGACGAGAGTTTTCGGGAGGAAATCTGTGTGCATACAGTGACGCAAAAGTGTGTGAATTGGATTGGGTATGCATGTCAGGCAGCATCATTTAAAGCCATAAGAGCATCTTTGGGCATGTGGAAGTTTTCACGCCACGCATTTTCATCAGCTACTCCTTCCACAAAGTTCTCCACCATCCACTAGATCTCCCAGGTCTCGTCCAAAGCCGTCTGGCTCGCCTCAGACCAATTGGTGCATCCAAAATGTGATAGAGGTAATTCCAGATCCTTCTCTGTTCACTAATACTATCTGTACATATCCTGTACATTTGGTGGAAAGACTCCTGTAAGTTTATTAGAGCTGCCAGAGCAGCTTGAAGGTCCAACACATGGAAATAATCCCACATGTTTGTTTTTTTCCCTGTACTGGAGCATGTATGTGACGTAAACGCGTACATGACGTGAGCAGATCTGAGCAGAGTTTTGCGTCTTGGCAGTGTAGACGGACACGCTACGGTGAAGCGGATTACAGTTTTACACTCTGGAGGGTGGTTTCACATTTTTGTGTTTTTAAGCCCCCAAAACACCATCACCTTCTAAACAAAAGGCACTTCCAATTAAATATTTTGGTGTTTTTGCCCGCAAGCGTCCTTGTGTAAACGTGGCCTTAGTTGAGTGATAGGTGTATTGATTCATTGTATCAGCAGTACACACCATCCAATTATAAAACGGTATGAATTAAATATGAAATGATTCTTGCTTTCATACATATTTCTTTAATTCACTATTGAAAATAATCCTTTTAGAGAAGAAATTCACAATACACAACAGCATAACAGAGTCAAAAGTGAGAGAGGGTGATTATATTGCCAGTTTATACAGTATGGCATGTTATCAGTGAGCATAGATCCACAGGTAATGTTTCTGACATCAGAAGCATGGTGTTGCTCATCCTTCTCTCTTCCGTTTTCCTCCTGTCATCCGTCTGATAACAGAAAAAATGGCAGCATAGTAAAAAAGGATGTCTTTGTCTGGGGATGCAGGGAGTGGAGGGGGTGGGGGTGCAGGGTGGAGGAAAAGTAGAAGAGGGACTGTGTGTGTGTGTGTGTGTGTGTGTGCACAGGAGGTGAAAGGCGGCAGGAGGAGGTATCAAATTACCTCCCTCCCCCTCTGCCCCTTTTGCTGTCTCCTGGTTTTATCAGTCCTCGGCACCTCCAAATTAAATTTGTCCTGAGAAGGGGTGAATAGTGGGGCGTGGGGGACGGGGTTTATGGAGGGAGGCCAGCCTGCTTTGCTCCATCGGAGCTGCAGGGGCCCCCAAGGAGCCGAGCAAGCAACTGACGATGACAAGCCAGATGCAATCAGGGATTTGGCCAGGGCCTGGGAGAGCCTTTGTGTGTGTGTGTGTGTGTGTGTGTGTGTGTGTCTGTGTTTGTAAGGTGGGGGTGAAAGGAGAAGCCTATCATAAAGATAAACATAGTGTAGCATCAGTGGGGCCCTCAGGCCGGACCAAGTGCACACTTCCTGTCTGCTGTTTGTGTCCACTGACAGAGAATTGATTCATCTATCCTGTGCAAGTTGACCCATCAATAGGAGCATCTCTGACTATAGTTTCCTGGCTCAGTGCAAACTGCAGCGTCTGTCAGAGGAGCCGATGGACAGCAGATGAAAGCAAAAACATCCTCTCAGGAAACCTTGAATGAATGCTCTCAACTCACAATTGACAGGCTCCCTGAAACCCATAGTGCTGTGGAGCCGGGGAAGACTACAGGAACAGCCATTGTGAAAGATCTTCCACACATCTGTTCTAAACCTGCCTCAGAGGTTTACCGGTGTAGAAAAATAAAGACACAATTTCTTTTTTTTCCTTTTTTACCAATGAAATATTCATGTTTTACCTCACATAGTTTATATGGCTTTATTGTCAAGTGTAAAGATTCATTCTGAATCATAAAAAAGAACATTACTTTGCAGCTGTTTCAATTAGTGCACTGCAAATTATTTGTTTCTTACAAATATAAAAAAAAACCTTGTGTGTTAGATAATTCATGTTGTTTTAAGAGTTGATTACTTATTTTAATCGTTCAACATGCTTATTTCTAGACTTAACAATCTTGTTTTAATAAATCTTGTCAAGTGAAATTATCTGTCCATGCAGCAAGATCATTTCCCTCAGATTTAGTGTTTTATCTTGTTTTTAGACACACCTTTTTTAGCAGTGTGTGGGTCTTATTTGATTTAAAAAATTACACCTGATTAAATTGTTTGGAGTACTTGATCTTATTGTGCCTACCCTTCATATTCAGTATTTGGATGTTGAATAACAGGATGTCAAATACTGAGAAATTAGGAGGTAAAATGTGTTTTGACCAAACAACCGAACACTGACAAATGTCAGTGGTTACATTTTTTCACACATGATAAACATAGTGAACAGGTACACACACTCATGACAGCTTTTCTTCCCACACAAAATGATAATCTCTTCCATAACCAAATCCTTGTTAGCTCTGAATATGTAACAAAGACGGTTTCTTCTCTCACTCCAGCAAGGTGTTTAATTCTTACAGGTCACACTGATGAATTCCTGCAATCTTTTCCTCCATATTAATATGCTTGTAAAGCTCCTTCTCTCTCCCATCACGTGCGTAAAAGTTATTTCAAGTTGCATCAGCAGAGAAAATTCCTTCCTGAAAATAATTCACCCTGCATGCTTCGCACCATTTCCCCAAACACATTTAGTTTTTAGCGTCCCCTTGTGAAGAGGCACCGTCAGCTATAGTGGGCTCTATTGTTTGCAGTCTTTTGGCACCGTCTCGTCAGGCAGTTACTGTGTGAATACTGTGAGTTTTGCTTGGCATTTTGTTTTGTTTGTTTTTTTGTTTTTTTTTGTTTATTCAGACGTCTCAGTGAAAAGGTCGATTCCCATTGGGCCCACTGTGAAAAAAAATCACCACACTGTTTGAACTCGGGCATCTGACAGCTACAAGTACAGCGCCTTCAATTCCTATTGTTGTACATAGTGTAAGAGCAGACAAGGAGCTTTTGTGGGATGTGAATCCTTCAGCATAAAGGTTACTCTTAATTGAGAAAGCATCTATGAGGCCTTTGACGGTTTCAAAGCGTTCAGCCTGCTGTTGAGATAAGAGGCGATGTTACCGGCTTTGAGATGTGCAGTGTGTTGGTACAAAGAGTTATAATGAGCTGCAAACACACACACACAGACACACACAGTACCAAAGACAAATACACACCTACAAAATAAAACTCACATACATCTCTGGTTGGCCGTCTGTTGGTCCTTGGTGATGAATGGAGCGAGAGGCCCAGAGTGCGAAGCCTGGCCTGACTGACTGATGGAGCATTGATTCTGGCTCACACACACACACAGACACACGCACACACATTCTTGTACTTCTATCTTTGTGAGGGCCCTCATTGGAATAGTGAATTCCCTTGCAAGGTTATAATAGTTTTGGATTTTTCATTAGTTTGTTTTACTTTTGTTGTGAAATTTTGTTTTCAAATTCAGTTAGTTATAATTTGTTCGTAGAGTGAGTTTGCTAGTTTTAGTTTAGTATTATTATTTTTTAACGCTTTAGTTTTATTTATTTTTTTATTAGTTTCAGTGTTAGTTTTATTTTTTTTTGTAATGGGGTATTTGTTTGGTGGGAGATTAGAGGAGAAAGAGGTCAAAGTAAATTTTGCCTTCATTTCCTTTGCCTTATCCATCTTCATTATGTATGAAAAAAGTTGACAAAGACGAAAACGAAGGACATTTTCACTATAATTTTAGTTAGTTTTGTAACCACACAATACAGTTTCAGTTAATTATCTTTTTTTTTTTTAAAACTAATTTTTATTTTTATTTCAGTTAACATAAATGTCTTTTCAATTTTAGTTTTCATTATTTTGTTTCGTTTTCGTTAACTATAATAACCTTGTTCCCTAGCCCCTTACCCTAACCCTTAACCTAACCTTCACCATCACAACTAAATGCCCAACCCAACACTAACATAAGCCTAATATAACCTGAACCCTTAAATAAAGTCTTAAATCTCAAAAAAGCCTTTAAAGAAGTGAGGACCGGCCGAAATGTCCTCACTTTGCAAAAATGTCCTCACTCTGTTGGTTAAAAACATGTCCTGGTCCTCACTACGTAGGAAATACAAGAACACACACACACACACACACACACACACACACACACACACACACACTCCTCTCCTATCTACGATGTGACAATGCTTCTTTTCAGACCTCTTAATCGGCCTGACGTTGACTAATTGAATTCATTAACTGTCCGGCTGCCGTCCCCTCATTGTGCTCCCAGTTATTTACAGGTCCATTTAAAAAGCAACAATACAGAGGAAATGTCAGGTTATGGTTTGAATGGCATCATTTGAACAGTGTGTCTGTGTGTGCGCCGACATTGCGAGTGTTACATTTTAAATACACACATGTACTGTTTAATAGCCATGAATGATTTAGTATGCAGCCTAAAAGGAGTGGAGGAAAGCCCCCATTCGCTCCAACTGACTTTGTTTTATGGGCAGACGATGACAAAGAAAATTAATCATAACCTACTTAACGTTTTCTGTGTGTTTTAGTGTGTGCGCGTGTTAGACAGGGTTAACCAGCCTATAGGAGGAGGAGCACCCTGGGGAGGGCTTTTATTCCAAGCCAAATAAAATCCTACATCATGCATGGTTTCCAAAGCTATCCCCGAGGCCTACTTAAGAAAATATCAACGCCCCATATTCCAGATCCAGGGAGTTTTCAGTTCTGGGAAAGGCTTTCCTCCCCTCTCTCCTGTTATTCCACAGACTAAGAACTATTTGGACGTGTCATGAAATATGCTTTTCCTACTCTCTCATTAGTTTTCGGTGATTTATTGAATTAATTTTAAATGTAACATGTTGGAATAACACATTTGGGCATGGCTGTGGACTTGGGGAGGTATTCATTTCACTTCCTTGCATTGTTTTATGGTTTTATAATGGCTCCATTCGCTTTTATATACTGACCAACATCCCTGCCCCTCTTAATAGTGTTAGTTTCATGCACAAGTCAATCAAAAGCAGCAGTTTAATTATTTAAGTAAGTTTAATTACAGCGCTGTGATGTTTTTATTCATTAAGCTCATGTTTTAATTTAGTCATATTACATCTGCAGAGCACCTCATCTGTGTGTTCTGTCTGCCTCTCACTCACTCCTCCAAACACATCAAGTGTTGGACAGCGTGCCCTGACCGTGTCACAGCCCTATGCTTAATTTAGACTTCCCGTGATGCCGCTCTGTTCGGGGCACGTCACGGGTGTTTGGCAGGGCAGCGCTGAATGGGGCCCAGGTGTGTGAATGAGCTCCATCCACACTCCCGTAATGGTTTTTTACTGCCAGACACACAAACACACTCTCTGTCCCTTTCTCACACACACTCAGAGCAATAAGAAGACAAAACAGACTGTTCAGCTAACTTCCCCGTATTTCCTTACACATGTTTTAACCAAATTTCCTTGTAGTGGACCACAGGAAGTGCTTTAGTGGGTCAGGGGGTCAAATGGTTAACATGCTGGATGTGTTCACCCCGGGGTCTAGCCGGGGAAGGGCTTTTCTGAGAGATGGGTGCAGGAGTGGTGGGGAGGAAATGTAAAAGTAACAGGGGACAAAGGAGGGAGTCCTAAGCAAGGTTATTATAGTTAACAAAAACTAATGAAATAACAGAAACTAGAACTGAAAAAACATTTTCGTTAATGAAATAAAAATAAAAACGAGAGTTTTTTTAAATATTATTTTTTTGGCATTTTTCATGCTTTATTAGATAGTGACAGATAGAAAGGGGGAGACAGAGGGGAAGACATGCAGCAAAGGGACCTCAGTCCGGATTCGAACCAGGGTCCACCGCGGCAAGGACTAGGCCTTAATGGCATGCACTCTACCAGTGTGAGCAACCGGGACGCCCCAAAACGAGAGTTTTTTTTAAAAAAAGGATAACTAATTGAAACTGTGTTGTGTGGTTACAAAACTAACTAAAATGATAGTGAAAATGTCCTTCGTTATCATCTTTATCAACTTTTTTCATACGTGAACCTTTTTGGTTGATATGAAATCTATTTAATTTATCTGGTTTTATGACTTAATACACTTATTGGGGCTGAGATGGATCAGACAAAGGAAATAAAGGCAACATTTATTGTGACTTTTTTTTAATCTAGCACCCAACAAATACCCCATTACAAAATAACTAAAACTAACACTAAAACTATTAAAAACTAAACTAAAACTAAGCTTTTTCCCAAAAATAAAATTTAAACTAATTAAAACTATCAAACTCACTCTAAAAAACTAATTAAAACTAACTGAATTTGAAAACAAAAATTGACAACGAAAATCCAAAACTATTATAACCTTGGTACTTAGAGAACAGCTCTTACGTTACCATGAATCCTAGTTCTGTGTGCATCTAGCACCCAGAGATTTGTAACCCTCAAAAGACGAACTTCATGGGAAAAGAAAGAGAAGAAAAATACAAGTAGCTGCACTGTATAATTGAAGGTAGATGGAAAAAAGACAGGTTGGAAGGCACCTACATCTCGTCAGGCCCAACTACAGTAACTGAACCCAGCTTATGGCTGTGAAACTTGTCTCTCAAAGCTTCCTTAGAAATGTTGAGCGGAAGCCACATGCATACTAAAAGGATTTTAGAGGTTAGCTGTTGTAACTGAATAACCCTGTATAGAATATTTGCCTACAGCAGTAATTTGTATGATGGGATTGGGCTGCTCTTGTGGCCATCTGTTATTAGGATTACAGGACAGTGGACACCTTAGTGCCAGGTAGGTACGACTGTAGAAATGATTAGCATGTTAAAAAACACAAAAGCGCCTTGTGTCACAGAAAAAAACAGAGGAGATGGTTAGAGAAAAATGCAGACATCTGTTCTTTCCAAGGAAATTATTTCACTGTGGCATGATGGTGTTGTATTATTTTACTCAAGAGTGATCGATGCAAATTGGACAGATGGATTTAAACTCTGAAACTGAAAGGTTAGCTGCTCACATTTCTTAAGTGGAAACATTTTATTTTTGCTCAGTGGGTTTTAGTGTTTCCGTTACTTTGCATGTTTCAGTGAGGCAGCTGTTTGTTGGAGTTAGTGTAAATGCAGCCAGTGTATAGACAAACTCTGCTTCCTGTTGCAGAATGTTTAACACAGGTTGGCCCTGACTGCAAACAGCTTCGGCCATGACACAATTTGCAGACTCAAACCTGTGATCTGGAGTCAGACACACTCCCATCACACCACAAGGTCCTCTGTAACTAAAGGTTCTCATGGGAATAACAGCAGTTGTGAAGTCTGGTTGTGAACGACTACAAAACGTCATAAAAGCTTTCCATGCAATAAAAAAAAACTACCTTAATAGGTGCTCTATTGGCTGAAATAACTCAGATCAGTTGTGGAAGCCTTTGTTTTAAAAAAAAATCTACCACAGTTCAAAGAAAAACATCAACTTATGCATAAAAGTCTAAGATATTCCCCCAGGACATTAGGAAAAGAGCCGTAAAAGTTTATAACCGTATTAAACAACAAGTCATTTTCACTGTATTTCCTTTACTTAGAGTCCTGAGGCTCAGTTTATTAACTTAGTAGACTACATCCCAGACCAGACCCATGAAACAATGGCATATTTCCACTGGTACAGCACAGCTCTTCTCTAGTTTATACTAGAAGGCGGAGTTAAAACACTGCACACCACTGATTGGTCTGAGAGAATCGTCACTAGCACCAGACATCCTGCACACACCCACCATTTTTAAACAGCGAAGCTACTGTCAATAGCAACCATATTTTGACAAATTGACAAAATGCAGACAATGGGGATATGATACACTTAACTCACATTCGATACAATCTAAGATACAGGATTAACAATACGATTTTCTCATGATTTTTTTCAAATTTTTTTTTCTTCTTTTTTTTACAGAATGAACTTGCATGCAAATTGTGACTGAAACATATTCCTTGATTATTTGTCAGAGAAGTATGCAATGAATGCACATTTAAAAGAATATATAAAAACTATGAAATATAATTTCTCTTATCTTTAACAAATTAAATAAAATCCCTTTTTATTTCTCTGAGGAGAAATATATATATATATATATATATATATATATATATATATATAAATATATATATATATATATATATATATATATATATATATATATATATATATATATATATAAAAAGGACGTTAATGACAGTTTATTTGAACATTTTATTCTGTAAAATATCTTGTTCAGCGTTTGGTTGGACTAACAGACAATCCAGAGAGTCACTGCTCAGTTTTCTGAGTTAAGTAACCAACATTTTGTTTTTGTTTTTTGCTAGCCAAAACTAACATCCCAGTTAATGCTCCAGTTAATGCTAACATGAATTAGCAGCGACTTCTCTCCATATATGGTCTGCTCCCTGAATCGGTTAAAGCTGAACTCGATGCTTCCAACGGGTCACAAACCAATGGGTGACAGCGCGGTCACTACATCCATTATTTATATACAGTCTGTGATCTCAACCAACTTAAATCGTCACACATTTGTAGCGATTTTTTACTGTCTCGTGATGCATCCTTACATCCCTAGCAGACAATATGCAATCGCATTGGCAATTAGTTGAGAAACCCGCCAATATTAGTGGGTACTATGGAAAATGAGATAGAGCGAAGCATGTAATGTATTTGGCAAATATGACTGAAAAGCACAACAAATCCTCTACATTACTCGACATTTTCCAGGAGCCACACTCCCTTGCTTTTACTTTCACCCTTTCCCTTTTTCTTCTGTCTTCCATCAGGTCTCATCTCTGTCCTCCACTCATCTGTTGTTTTGGGCTGCAACCGTGAATGAGATCTTTCTCTGTCTGTCTCTCCTGATCTTACTCTTTCTCTGTGTTTCTTTCACTCTTTCCTCATCTCTCTTTTCACCTTGCATAAGTGCGGCAGTGTTTTTCTCATCATCTTGCAGGACAGTACTGTACAGCATGTCTGCGGTCTGCCATTCCCTAAACCCTTACATTCGTCGTGCCAGCTTCCATTTCGGGCTGCTTTTTCACTCTTACACACGCGCGCGGAGCATAATGATGTGTTAAATACCTTCACCAGCTGTTTAACTATTACTACCTACTTGTGTGCACTGAGAGTTTAAATGAGGCAGTTCAGATTCAAGCCATGGCTATTGATAGTCATTTGATTGCTACTATAGACTCATGATATTGCTTAGAGGCAGCAGATGAATACATAATTTTAAAATGATTAGGAATACAGATGACTCCCTTGTGCATAAACACACACACATGCACATACACAAGCGTCAACCGCACACACTGTGGCCTTCCAGTATGTCCTTATGCAAACTACCACATCATAAGTAAACAGTTCATTCCAGCAGTAACCTCTCTCTATAACAAATAGCTGGCCGCTGGAGGGGAGCTCATATAAATACCTATTAGACGACCCAATTGTCTTACTGCCAGCTTAGGGACGGCGCCCCGGCTGGCTAAATTGAGCCCTGAGTGGCATTCATCAGCGTCCATTGTCATTGTTCCCTCTGCCTTTCTCACTGGAAGTAATTGACTGGAGAATAATGCCAGCCGATCAGTCCACCTATGAAGAGACGAGCCGTAGATTGATTAGCTCTACGGCAGCGCGGTGAGCCGCACGGTGACTGAGATATTGTTATTCTCCGATATGAAGCGGCTCTAATGGAGCCGGACAAGGACTGATGATCAGAGGGGATGGAATGGAATAAGAAAAGCACTTGAAATATTACTGCAGCTCGTTTATTTAAGTGGCACATTTTGCACAATGAAAAGGTTGAGCTTCTCAGCGTTGTTTGTCATATTTAGAGAGCAGGGAAGCAATAACTGGGGTTATTAGACTAACAGTCTGCCTGAATGCATTCTTATTGCTGATGGCACTTTGGTGACACCCTAAACTAAACGTGAAGGCTGCACTCGACACACGCTCGCTGCACATTTAGAACTCCAAATGGCAGTGAGATTGTTTAAAAACTGTTAGATATCATTATTCGGGTTCCCTGTAAGGTGAGAGGAGTAAGATATATGTTTGTGTGTTTGACAGTTCATCAATAATGTAGCTCTTTAGGCTGGTGAGATAGGCCTGTCATAAGGTAATCTGGAGATCCACAGAACTTATTCTCACACTGCAAAAAAGGTGAAAACACTAAATCTGAGGGAATATGATCTTGCTGCATGGACAGATAATTTCACTTGACAAGATTTCTTAAATTAAACACACTTGTGTGTGTGTGTGTGTGTGTGTGTGTGTGTGTGTGGTTAGGGTTAGTCTGTCTGAGTAATATATATATATTTACTCTAGTGACTGAGGGCTGAGTTTGTCCCTGGGGAGTGCATTCTGTACGGTTCCACTCATTCTAATCAAATCCCCCGTGTGCGCAGACTCCAAATGTATTGCACTTGTCTGCTCATAAACATGCAGTGTGCACATGCATTTAATACACACAGCCATAGGGATGCATGTGCATGCACTTGCAACAAAAGAATTTCTTACTTTCTCTCTGAGAAGCACATAAAGCCATACACACACACCTATCAGCCCTCAATGTTGAGCCCAGTGCTGCACTGTTGGTCCTCTGGAGTCTGTTTTATTTCACTCTCACACAGCTCAGATAGAGCCAGAGATCGACATCTTAAGAGATAAATTCCAAGCGACTGCTTAAAGAGACTTAGAGAATGTTTCTTTATGGAGGAGTAGAGTTTATTTTAACAGGAGCACATAGGTTTTAGTGGCATGCATTACAACCGACATGGACTGGACTGGAGGTCTTACTATTTATGAGTCAGACAGTCATGAGTCAATGTCGTAGATCATGAATAGCACTTCACTATTGCTCCGATGCAATGTGCACACCAAATAAGGTTAAAAAACAGAGGGCTTGCCTGGTGAAAGTTGTCCAGTTGGCTCATTAGCATGCCAGTCTGGGTCGCCGCTGACATACTGTAGCAGACTCTCTGCTAGCCTAACTGCTGTAACTACATTTTTGGTCAACATTGAATTCTAACTAAAAATGAACCCCTTTATGTCTGTTTTATCATGTGACATAATTTTAGATTTAAATTTTGCTTTATTTTAGATAAATAATTATATAAAAACCACAAAATCCAACTCAAAACCAAGCAGTAATTGCACTTACCACTTATAAGTTTATTTGATAGGGAAATTATTATCTAGATAGTGATGAAGTTAAAAAGTGAGATAAAAGGATATTAAGACTAAAATATAACATTTCTTTATCATAATAGGTCTAAAATTTGCACATCTTTGAATAGTGTTGTTACTTTTACACACTTTTAAATACACTTTGAAAATGTTTATTCACTGAAACCGAAATATAAAAGCTGAAAGTTGGTTTTTGCATTACTATTTTACAGCGATGCAGTAACTACGTTTTTGGGGTCAAAGGTCAAATAAATCATCATGATTTCTGAGCATAAAGATTACATCATCAATACATGTAGAAATAAGTGTCATATCACTTACCTACCTATAACACATTTGGCTGGCCAGTTAAAAACCTTGAAACTGAAGCAGTTTTTCTCAGTTTTACCCTTTATGTCCTTACTGCAGTTAGACTTTGTAGGGCATGATATATATTATTTAATAATTAAAAGTATTGTTTTTTTTTCATAATCTGTGGCGGTTAAGTTCTCTGATGTAGTTATTGTAAAGAACTAATAAGTTCCACAGAAGTCTGTTTGAACTTTATTTCCTTACATTTTATTGATTTAAACAGACACACTAGCGTTGTAGTCACTGTAAAGGACGGTGTTCAGTCACATGTAGAGGCACATGGAGCAGTGTTCACCAACGCAGACCGCCAGTTGCAACAGCGTTTAAAAAACCTATGAATTTAATATTGTGCTTAAGGTTGATTCTATTAATTATTTTTTCACATTTTTTCATATATTTGTCCTGCAATAACCACATTGCCTGTTTGTCCTTGTACCACAACACTCTTCAGCTGTGTGTTGTTGGCTGTATAGTTTTGTTGTATTGCAGAGTTGATTTTCTCTGTGTCCACTCAGGAATTCACCCAAGAAGAACTGAAAATAAATAAATAGAACTTCATGTACTATATGAGATGACCTCCATGACAGCATTCCCAACAGAAGTGATTGCATGTAAAATACCTATTCAATCTTTGAAATATAATTTTACTTGTAATCATACCCTTGGGTTTCTGCTGTCATAGGACAATATAATCACATAAATTGCTTCCAGCAGGTAATACTTTGCACACTTCAAAATATTCATAAAAAGAAGTTATAGCACTTTATTGATTTGACAGTCATTTATTTTTAATTAAGTAAAACACAAACTTTCGGTTTTCTTATTTTGAAGAGAGGAAAAAGAAGTTTCTCCAAGAAAATTCCGCAGACATTTCGTTGTGAGTCTGTTTAGCCTCCTGCATGTTCTGCCAGTAGCCGTGTTTCCACTAGGGGGAAAAGTGGCCACCGTGACAATCTCAGGCCACACCCACTCAAAAGTCCGCTCACTCTGTGTGTCTCCACTACAAGTTAGCCCCCAGAGGGATTTAGAGATTCTGGAGGTGACATATGGTTTTCACCGTCACTAACTGTGCACAACGTCAGCAGCTGAAAGCAGCATGGCTAATTATGCACAGAGTCTCCACTGATCATAAACATATTGATTGTGAATTAACGGCATCACTAACTTTTATAGTGCTTTTAAAGGTACTCAAAGTCGCTTAACGTAACAGGAATTAGACACACACAAACACAAAATGCACAAGAAAACAGAACTAAACAGAGATGATAGATTTGAGTTCAGGCCTTATAAGCTATTTTGAAAAGGTGGGTTTTGAGTTGATTTTTGAAGGCCTGGAGGGAGTCTGAATTGCGGATGTGAGTAGGGAGTAGGGATGGGTACCTTTCACATTTGAACCGATACAGTACCAATACACGGTACCTGGGAATCGGTACCGGTACTCAACGGTACCAATTTTCGGTACTTTTGCGTTTGTTTATGTGGTAATAAATGTTAATTTGTTTAATAATAAAATCTAAATTTTTCAATTCAACATATTTATTTCTCAAAATATAAACTTATATCAAAACAACTTATAACTTATTTATATCAAAACAATATAACATTGTTTGCTAGCCATTTTGTAACATGAAGGTTGCAGTGTTATCAAAGGATGCCGGAACAGAGGTTGGGAGGTGGATGATGCTGTCAACACAGAGGAGCGCTCTTAGGTGGCAAGAAAAAAAAAAAAAAGTTGCAAGTGCCCGTGTGATTTGTTGTGATGACGTCGTAGCTGTGCGGCGGAGCACCAGTCAGACAGTATTGTGGGCATGGCATGGTTGGAATAAACAAAGTTGAGTCGTGCTGCTCTGTGCACATATCGAGGATGACGCAGGAGTCGGAGGGATTTAATTTCAGCGAGGCAGTTTGGAGGAAAGTGGCAGGTAATATTCCTGAGTTGAAGAGCGGAGTATTAGCGGAGGACCAGAGATGCAGCAGCTAGCTGCTAGCTCTTAATGACTGGTCTACAGAAGAATGGAGAGAGCAAACGGAGTAAGGAAGGTCCAATCTCGAGGCAGACAAAGGCCAAGCCCGGGAAGAGACATTGGAGAGATAGCAGCTGGTGGCTAACAGGCGAGCAGGGCTGTTCGTCTCTGCGCCGGGGTGGACGAGGGCAGCAGCTAGTGGCTGCGGTGAGTAGACAGGACCAGACGAGGAGGTAAATAAAAAAAAAAAAAATAGTGCGATCGTCAGCACGCTTGTTAATCAAAGACGTCAAATGAAAACAGGTTGAAATCAATGATCAGTTTAAAGTTAACGCCGTTTAGGTACCGAAAGATGCTACCGTTTGATTTTACATGAATCGGTAGTACCAACGGAATTCGGTCGGTACCTATAAAAGTACCGAATTCGGTACCCATCCCTAGTAGGGAGGGAGTTCCAGAGGGTTCCAATCAGTAACCAGGCTGTTTTCAGGGGAAAAAAAGACCCTGCTCTTCTACAGGGACTAAAAAAGTTCAGACAAAAGCGGCTTCAAACTGCTCATATTCAAATTAGGGGTGTTTCCGCGAGTGAGACCCGCCTCATTCTGGGTATTGCCCGGTAGTTGAAACAGCCCTATTGGTACAGTCATCATCTCATCGGCCTCTCTCCTGGAGGGCTGGTTTTTCCAAGGCTGCCCTTGGGAGAAAGCGAGACAAAGAAAAAGACAAGAGACAGAGTGAGAGGGAGAGAGAGTTTGTGCTGATGAAAGTGACAGTGACACTGGGCTTATTGCCTAGTCAAACACACACAGCCACCGCCACATGCAGCCTGACCCAGTAATGGAGGCCAATGAAATCTGCTCATTGGGAGCAGGGGACCCGAACGTTGGCGCGGTAACTGAGCCGAAACAGTCTCATTCTGCTGCTGTCATACACAGAAAATGGGCTGACTTCAGTCAGCGCCGCGTTAGGCCCTGCAAGGTTCCCACCACTTCTCTGCTCCAGCTACGGTGGCTTTGACACCGGGGATGAGAATTTATGCTTTTACGTTGTGAAACCCAAACGGATGTGACATGCAATTTCACCTGGAATGAACACAAACTGTGTTTTTATAGAGTTGTACTTTTACCGGCTTACTTAAAGTCAAACCCACGTTAAGCAGGGAAGGGAGGGCCGGGCCAGACGGAGATACAAACAAACCTGCCTCCACCTCATGGATGGTGGATGATATTTTTCATTCTCTTCCTTTGTTTTCCACCCTGTAATCAGATTGTACTGTAATGAGGCTGTAAGGGAAGAGGAGGACAATTATGTGTTCAAAATGAGCTCAGCTCCTCTGCGGAAAGCTTTTTTTCCTCCTTTACGTGGCTGTGGGACATGCTGCTTGGAAATGGCCCAGATTGCTCCCCACAGGGCTTTAACGCGCCTCTCTACTGATTGCTCAGTTTGATTGCAGATTGAATCCGGACATGTTCTTGATTTTGTGTCATTTTGTTAAACAGTGCTAAAAACAATGGCCTGACAGAATGAAATGTTTGTTTGTCATCCCTAAAGATCCAGGTGTGGAGCAGGT